>NW_005370992.1:113435-124927 GCF_000412655.1 Myotis brandtii
AGCAAGCAGCTATGGCTGCTCCTCAGTCCTACCCTAAGAGGCCCCGCTTCTCAGTGTCCCAGTAATCATTGCAAGTACCTCTGAGAGAAAGCTGCCCTTGAGTTCCGACCGATGCCAGACAGTCCAGTTTCTCCTGTATGAGTCTGGGTCCCCAGAGACTCGCCCGGAACTGGAGTTCAGAGCAGTCTGGAGCTTGAGACTCCCTCCGGATTGAAAAAGACAACTGTGTCCTCAGTTTCCGGCCCTTTTCACTTATGCTGCGTCCTCAGCTACCAGCCCTTTCCACGTGTGCGCCTCCGTACCTCTGCACTTTACTTCCGCACCTCCTCTGAGTCTCAGTGTGCTTTTCTCTTTCCTTCTAGTTGTAGAATTTCCACTCAGCCAGCCTTCCTGTGGTTCTGGATGATGTCCATTTTGTCTTTTAGTTGTATTTTTGAAGTGGTTGTTCCAAGCAAAAATTTGAATCTACACAAAGATATGGAGAACTCTGGAAATCAAAAAAATAGATATTGTTTTCTTATTTTTATTTAGTGTTAATATTAATTAGCTGTATAAGGCAAAAATAACAATACATCTTATTGGGCTTATAGCATGTAAAAACAAAATGTATGGCAATAATAGCACAAAAGTTTGAAGGGAAAAAATGATTCTAAGATAAACTGTACTTTATATTTCTTCTTTATTACTTTTGAAATATACTTAATGTTGTCGAAAAAATGACTTTATGAGTGAAAGTAATAGATTCTACTGAAAGAATTGAAAAAAAAACCTTAATCTTTAGTGATTTTGTAACACAAAGATTTTTTCCCTGTCAGATGAGAATTGGGAAGTTAGCTCATTAGGGATGCTTGTCTCATTCTGTGACTCAAAACATATATTGTTTCTACCTTGTGGTTTTCTTATCATATGGACAGAAAAGTGAATTCCCTTTTTCTTCTCTTCAAAAGTGATTTGTAATTATTTAAAAATAAATAAAATTGTACATAATATTAAGGAAGGAAAATTCAGAAGATTTTCATCAACTGCTATTTAAGGGGATGTGTTTTATATACTTATCCATAAAATTCCAAGTCTATCTCTTATGTTCTTTGTTCTTAAAATGTAGACATCCTTTACTCATTTTTTTTACTATCCTTTATACATCACAGATGATTACACTTGTGTTTGTTCATGTGTGCATCTTATAATTTTTATTTCTAAGGCCATAACAATCAGAACTAGAAGTGGTCAACTTGAAGCATCCATATCTGCATTTATTTACTATTAAATAAAAGCTGAGCAGGCTAAACTCATGTATACATAGTGTAGTAAAGTTGCAGAAATTTCTAAGAAGTTAATTCTCTGTGTTCATGACATTGGAAACTATTTAGCATATTCTAACCAATAAATTAATGTGGAAGTTTTATAGTTCTAAGCTTTGCAGGTAGTTTTAGAGAAATATACTAAATTTCAACTTTTTGAAAAATAGGAAAGGCCTTCTTTTGGTCATGTAGTAATTTGGAAAAATAGAGGGAAAAGTAGGAACACTTTTATGGTCAAAGTTGGATAACCGAGCAATGATAGTTTTTAACCAATTCAAACATTCTAAAACATTTGTGATTCCTTTTATCACAGTTTAAAAAGACATTCCCAGACCTTTAGATGAAACTGAGAACATTCTGACTGTGTCTTAATTTAAAGATCACTTCCTGTGGGATTCTCATTTGTCACCATGTGGATGTCTGGCAGAACAAGTCATTTTCATTAATTAATAATAACAGGGTAAAAGTCAGAAATCATTTTAATGGCAACAAATGTGTCTTGTAGTCAGAAAGTCATTCTTTATCAAGCATACTATAATTTATAGGAAATTGACAATTAGTATATCTTTTGTTGGTATAGATTTTTTCATTAATTGTGTGTTTATGTTTTTTAACTGTCAGAAAAACCTAACACCACTTTTTTGTTTCAGGCAAACATTAATATACTAGAGGCCCAGTGCACAAAATTCATGCACAGGTAGGGTCCCTAGCTGCTGCCGGCTGCCAGCTGGGACCTTCCTTTGTTCCGCGCCACCCCCTTGTGGTCAGAGCACATCATAGCAAGCAATCGAACTCCCAGTCGGTTAAACTCTTGAGGGGACACTTTGTATATTAGGCTTTTATATATATAGATATTCTGAGTTCCATGAATGAATTTTAAATTAAAAAATTATATCAAGCTCCTTATAAAAATGTAATAATGACAGTTATTATAGGGTATTTACTAATGGTCACCATGATGATGTGAGAGCAGTTATTACTTTAGCTCTTATCATTTAACTAGAGGCTCGGTGCACAAAAATTTGTGCACTCGGGGGGAAGGGGGGGTCCCCAGCCTGGCCTGTGCCCTCTCGCAGTCTGGGACCCCTCAGGGGATGACCACCTGCTGGCTTAGGCCCTCTCCCCGGGGAATTGGGCCTAAGATGACAATCAGACATACCTCTGGCAGCCCGTCAGCCCTCAGGGGATGTCCACTTGCCAGCAGGGAGCAGGCCTAAACTGCAGTCGGACATCCTTAGCGCTGCTGAGGAGGCAGGAGAGGCTCCCACCACCACCGCTGTACTGGCAGTCATCAGCCTGGCTTGTGGCTGAGCAGAGCTCCTCCCATGTGAGAGCGCCCTGACCACCAGAGGGCAGCTCCTGCATTGAGCGTCTTCCCCCTGGTGGTCAGTGTGTGTCATAGTGACCAGTCATTCCCAGTCCTTCTGCTGTTAGGGTCAGTTTGCATATTACCTTGTTACTATATAGGATAGAGGCCTGGTGCACGGGTCAGGGCCGGCTGGTTTGCCCTGAACGGTGTCCCGGATCAGGGTGGGGGTCCTGCTTGGGTGCCTGGCCAGCCTGGATGAGGGGATGATGGCTGTTTGCAGCTGGTCACACCCCCTTCAGGGTGGAGGTCCCCACTGGGGTGCCTGGCCAGTCTGGGTGAGGGGCTGAGGGCCGTTTTCAGGCTGGCAGGTGACTGAAGCTCCCAACCTCTCCTTTGTTTCTTTTTTTTTGTTCTGGGATTTATTTACCTTCTATGGCTGTCACTGGAGCTGAGAGCCAGCTTTAGCTCTGAGGCTCGGCTGCAGCTCTGACGCCTCCGCTGCTGAAAGCAGGTATCTGGGCTTTGTTTAGCTTCTATAATTGAAACACTGTTGCAACTCCAGCTCTG
This sequence comes from Myotis brandtii, assembly GCF_000412655.1. NCBI lineage: Eukaryota > Metazoa > Chordata > Mammalia > Chiroptera > Vespertilionidae > Myotis > Myotis brandtii. The sequence goes on from NW_005370992.1 coordinate 116,613, forward strand.
AGGCCCGGCTGGCTTAAAGCAGGTTTCTGGGGATTGTTTAGCTTCTATAATTGCAACATAGTTGCTTAGAGTGCAGCTCAGAGCTGGGCGGCAGCAGGCGGGGAACCTTGGCTTCCTCCATCACTGGAGCAAGCAAGCCTCCTGTTCGCTTCAGCTGCCTGGCTGCTGGCCGCCATCTTGGTTGGCAGTTAATTTGCATATCGCCCTGATTAGCCAATGGGAAGCATGTCGGAGGTATGGTTAATTACTATGTTTGTCTATTATTAGATAGGATGCTCATTTCATGGATAAAGTAGGCATCATGTGGCAAAAGATCACTGTCCATAATACAATGTATGTGATGGTAAATTACATCAGTTAGAGTGAGAGTTAGTTTGTATATGAACTAAAATATTAGAACTCTCATGTCCCCAGCTTTTGAATTTTAAATATCTTTTAAAATTATGTCTTTAATTTATTTACTTCAATTGTCAAGGTTCAGGGAGCATCTCATTATTCCACTTTTATTGGTGTGACAAGGGGTCAAACAGATAAAATGATCCAAGGATGCTTCATTAGTAAATTATAGTGTTCAAAATAAACCAAAGACATTCTTTCCACATTTAGATTCAGAGTAACTTTCTCTCTTGATTCCCCATACCCATGCACACCCAAATATATGTGAGATTGAGGAATAGAGTTTCCTGGTAAAATATAGGACATCCAGTTAATTTGAACTTCAGGATAACAAGAAAAATTATTGTTTTTAGTATAAGAATATTCTGAGTAATGCATGGGCCATACTTATACTATATATATATATATGCATTTTTTTCTGAAATGGAAATTTAATTGAGCATCTTGTTTTTTTGTTGTTGTTTGGATTATTTGGATAAATCATAAGTCTGTCAACCCTAATTGTGTGAAAATAAGTAAGAGATTCAATGTTAATAAACTGAACAAAGGGAAACAAATGTTAAAGTTAAACTGCTTGATGCAATCTGAAAACACTTCTAAAAGTGATAGAGATTCACTATAAATCTCTGATACACCCAAAGCACTTCAAACCTGATTAAGAACCAATAAAAAAAAAATGAAGCCACCTCCATCAAACAATAACCCACAAAATCAATGGTCCATTTTTACTTTATTGATTTCCACTTTACTCTGAGTATTATTAGTTCATTTGTGCTTTTTATTCTTTTGCTCAGCAGTGAATTAGTTCTTTGCTCAGCACTAGATATGTCATACTCAGTTCATGGCCTAAGGGGCTCTGGACACTAAAGACTCAGCTAGACATAGATGTAGCTGAATTAAATGCCAGCAGTAGAGGGCAGAGTACAGCTTTAGATTACATTTATGGATACAAAGAACCAAGACTTCAAAACCAGATATCATGTGTTTAAATTGGCTCTGCCACTTACTGTGTTACCTTAGGCAATTTACTTAGCATCTCTCTTTAGGATTTTTCATCTGTCAGCTGGCTATTCTTCTATAGTTTTTGTAAAGAATAGTGCCTTAATGTATGTAAAGTGCTTATAATGACTTAGGGCGCATGATAAGCATTATATATACATTAGTTATATTATTGTTATTATTATTACTTATTTGGTATATATATTTTAAAATAATTTTTATTGATTTCAGAGAGGAAGGGAGAGGGAGAGAGAGATAGAAACATCAATGATGAGAGAGAATCATTGCTCGGCTGCCTCCTGCATTCCCCACACTGGGGACCGAGTCTGCAACCCGGGCATCTGCCCTTGGCCGGAATGGAACCTGGGACCCTTCAGTCTGCAGGCCAATGCTCTACCCACTGAGCCAAACCAGCTAGGGCACTTATTTGGTATATTAAGCAACATTCTCTATGGAGACAAAATTGGCAAATGGTAAACTTAATTTTATAATTCAACTAATATAATTACAGAAGTAGTCATGATATATACTCCTAAAGATACTATAAGTGCTCAATAAATAATAATAGGTAGAAATATTTAGATATAAATTAGATGTGGGTCATTTAATAATTTTTAATTTAGTAAAGAAGAGTTTTCCAATAACAGATTTTAAATAGAGAGAAAAGAATGATATAAGTAATATAGAAATTGAACCAAACAAACCCACAATAGAAAACTTTTCAATGTTTTTTTCTGGGCATCATCTCCATTTAGAGAGACTCTAGATATGTAACTGGACGAATTATTGAAGGTGAATGTACATTAGTGAACAATGTGGTAGTGATGAAAAGAATGAAAATGTCCCAGAGGAAGTGGTGCTGGCAAAAATCTCACATTAAAGAAACCCTCATAGTTATTTCATGACATTGAAAGCTTACAAGGTAAAATGTTGGAAGCTAATCCAAACATGAAAAGGAATATGACAATTTTCCAAGCCATAAAAATAATTCTTGCTCCATATGTTATATTACAAAGAGAAAGCAAGCACTTATCAAATTACTCTTTTCTTTGCACAAAGGGGAAAGAAAACACACTTTAATCCTCAAAACACACTTTAATATGCAATGGCATTCATCTCACCGTTATGCAATTACAGTGTACTAAGTAAAAATCAGCTTTACTATTTATTCACTGTCTTATACATTTTTAATAGACAATAAGAATTTTAAATATTTTAACAGAATATTTCAAGGCCATAGAGCAGTTATAACTTTTCCCATTGATTATTAAGATTGCTTTGTAAGACTTCAGCATGCATAGTCATTTTTATAGTCCCATACTATATGATTCATAGGAATTTTGTAACCCTTCTGCTGTGTCAAATCATGAGGGAAAGAGCAACTTGGGAAAGGCCACTGAACATCTATGGAACTTTTCAACTAGATCTCAAATGAGTAAAAGTGGCAAACCTTATAAAAGCATTATCATATTTTATAATATATTTTAAACTGATAATCAAGACATGTTACAAAAATTCTATATGACAACTAAAGAATAACCAATTAAAGCCAGTGTCCAAGGTATAACTGCCCAAAGAGATATATGGGATCTGGGTCATTATTTTCTATCTCAACTGTTCTAGTATTTTTTGTTTTCAACTATTATTTCTTGGTGGCCACAAATATTATTTGGGAAAAGTGGTTTATGAACCAAAGAAACTACCACAAATATTTACTTATGCAATTTAAAGTAATTCATAACACTGAAATATGTTCTTCACAGAAAATGTATGTTTAATACACTGTACTTAATTAGATTGATGTTTTGGTTGTACTATGCCTCTAGTTTTATGTTTTGTTAAGAAAACAAATAAACTGATGTGTTTTTTTTTATTATGGAGTTTTTATTTGGTAGTTATTGGCTAGTCTTAATAGTATCTCTCACATGTTATTTATAGAAATCATTATAGGTAAGAAGGTACAGTTTGAGAAAAAAACATAAGGAAATGTAAAATAAATAATTTGGTTAACAAATTCTTAAAACTTATTTCACCCTTAGAGTTTGATTCCTGATTCTCTTTCTGGCTTAGAGTAGTGGATGTTTATGTTTTCCACAAAATATAGTTCTTTGTTTCATCAAAATTATTGGTGGTACAATATTTCTTAAGAGACTCTCTAAAAGAATTAAAAGCCAGCCTTGAAGCCATGTAGATCTGACCCGCCTACCTTTGATTCCTGCTTGGGAAATGTTGGAAAGCACATCTAACCGGTTGCCTTCCTCCCATCTCCCATTTAGCTGACTGGAATTAAAAAATTACTCTTCTCCTTGGGGTTTTCTTCCAAGCCATCCATCTTTTTATTTTTACTTTTCAGAGAATAATCAAGTTCTTATCTTTCTTTTCTACTACATTTGATATAAATACACGTTCACTTTAGGGAGCTTGAATAATTTATTTAAGGACTACTGCCATGAATTCAGGATTTGGGGCATTTAACTTGATCTTCAGTGACGGGTCTATTATGGTTTTATGACCTCAATTTTGAAAAATAATGTATATTTCTATTATTATGAATATTTGCTAATATTTCTTTGGTTATATTACTTACAAGCAAAAATACCTGATGAAATATTGTTTTAAGGTTTAAAGTTTTAAAATTTTTACTAAATGCTATAAAAAATAAATGCTACATTGAAATACATTTAATTGCAAATTGTGGGACATATTTTTGTTTGATAAGTATCTTTGAAGCATATTTATAATATAATGTTAAATTCAGGCCATTTGAGGGCATTTATTATTATTTAAGTAGATAACTCATTCAGAGAATTATGTATCAAGCTTCCTGTTTGTCCAGTGGAATTGTTTTTTATTGTCTAAAGTTTTACATATGTCTCCTTTTCCCCCAGTTGACCCTCCCCCCCCCCAGCCATTCCCACCCCGGCAGGTGGAATTTTTTAATAACCCATACTTAAAAGTGCTGTATACCATTGGTAAAGTCTTCTCTGAAACTCCAACAATCAAAGCCAATGAAATTGGCCTATGCCCCTCTGTAACACAACCTGGGAGAGGCTCTTACCTTTAAACCCTCCCTCTAGCAATCTTTCTGAACATGGATAAACAATTAAAATAATGCTCAAGAAGTAAAAAAATGAATGCAGATCTTTTAGGACTACTATAGCTGTTTTGGAGCAAAGAAAAGGATTAACCTGATAATTTCCAAACTGCTAAATACAAAATGATTTGTGTTTAAAAATATTTTATTCATTACTACAAATTATAAAAGTGTTATAACACCACTCATGACAGAAAGAGCTATATCTATGGGAGAAAATAATAAAATCTGGGAAAATTCACAGCACCATCATTTTTTTTTTTTTGAAAATGGAGGTGAAATGAATTTTACTAATATATGTTATTTTACCTAATATATCCACAATATTATAATTTCTTCTTTAATCGACATTTTGAAATTTGTAATGAATTATGTTACATATTTTTCTATTTGTCTTTGTAGTCTGCTGTGTAAAATATATCTCCATTCAGTTCAGCTGTGGTTCCAGTGCTCAGGAGCCCCATGTGGGTTGGGGCTGCCATATTTGATAGCACAGACAGTATTTATTCCCATCTCAGTATAAATAACTATGTGTAGAGGTAATTTCCTCTTTGGTATATACGGGAAAAGGCCATGCTATTTCCTCACTTCCCCAATTCCTTTACATGTCCCTAGCCAACACGATATGTAATGCTTCTTGCAGCATTTGGCCATGCATCTGTCATCATATTCACCATACAGAAATACTCATCTCCTCCTTCATTATAGCAATGGTAAAGCTATTCATATTTTTGTAAACTATTACTGGCTATGCACTTTAAGAAATATCTCTTAGAGTGATGATTCATGCAAATGTTTTGTTTTCAAGACCTTAATAAATATTAAATAATTAATATACAAGTGATCACATTTAATTTTCATTTTTCTTTTATTGAAAAGCAATGATAGAATGGAAATGCATCAGGTTTAGGCACAGGCAAAGAGACATGTGTTTGAATCCCAGCTTTGATAATTATGACCTTGAGTGTGTTGCTCAGTTTTTTCTGGGTCTCAGTTTTCTAAATGATAAAAGTTTGATATATAGTTATATTAAATGATTTGTCAAAATTCACACATTGTTAGCAATTGGTCAAGGTGACTTTTGAACCTGTAAAGAGAAGTCTCATACGCATGAATAGTTTAGAAATAAATGAATTAATAATATAAGTCAATATTTCATCAGGTATCAGCTGGCAGGACATGGTTAAATGGCAAGTGACCAGTGAAATGTTACAAATTTTCAAACAAGAATAATTACAGGATGAAAAGAAATATTCAGAAAGTCACCATAGTAAAAATTATATTTTTGTCTTGCAGAAAAGCAGTGAAGATAGTGATGTTAGTGTGCCATCCAAATCGGGAATGAACTTGAATAAATGTATTCAGACAGGAAATCACATATTGCCTTTGGGGAAAAAAACAACACTGAACTTTTTGGCAGCAGCATTAACACTTTCTGGCAAGGAGGAGAAATCATATTGTGGACATAAATAACAGATACCTTTTTTAGATAGGTAGCAAGCCACTAATAATGAAAGAGGTCTTTAGGGATGAAATTCTAACAGTGATTCCCACATTAGTTCAAAAATACCTGCTTTTGTGTTTGTCTTGCTTTTCCATGTTAAACTGAGTTGTTACTTAGACTATTCATAGAATTAAAGCGTTGATTTTCTATCCCTGCTAGGATCAGGTCTAAAAACCAGCACTGGAATCATAAAAATAAATGTTTTATACATAACAGCTCTAATTCTAACAATATTCTGAGATGGATATTATTATCTCATTTAATGTTATGAAAACAGGCATAGAAAGGTTTAAAAATTCAAATTCATAAACGTTATGTGTGATGAAGGCAGACTTAGTCAATTTGATGGCCAAGCTTTCTCCCGTCTTATTTTATTTGATGTACCTTTACATTTTAGACAGTTTTATGATTGTCCTTTCTTTTTAAAAGTCATATATTTTTCTTCCTGCTGTGTTTTAATAATGGCTATACACCAACTAAAAAGAAAACATGATTCAAGGACTATTTCACTTGACTCACTATTCAATTAAAAAAGAAAGATATTTCTCACCTCTTTAGGAAAACAACTCTTCCAAAAATGACCTTTCACCCATATGCCCAACTCCCACAAAATTCTTATGTTCAAACTATTTATATCATACTTGCTTAGTACCCTTTTTTTAGAAACAGATTTTTTTTTAAGGAGAGGACTTTCAGTTATCTAATGTTACTTTTTCCAGCTGTTATATTCTATATTCAAATAGCCTGCTCTTCTATCTGCATTTTAAAATAAGATGATTACACGATGGCAGAATTGCCCACATTGTGTAAAAGATGATTATATGTTGACTCTTTTTATCAGGATCTATTTGTGCAGACCGGTTGACAGAAGATGAGTGGGATATGAGAAAAAGTGAAAGATTAAGTATTCTCAATAAACCATTACATTTTTCTATTCAGGGAAGAGAAAGTTCTGAGTGTTTATTTTGGTTAAATTGTCAACTGCATTGGCTGTTTCATAAGATGAATTTAAATGGCACTCATCATAAATGCACATTTTACATATAATCATATAGCCATGTATATGTGCATAAATTCACTGGGGCTGAATAGAAAATAACAATCATAATCTTATTCAGCATAATGGAAAGTGTGAGTCATTCATTTCCTTCTGAAGCTTGTTCACTTCCTTTGTTTCCTACTATATTTTAGTTAATTGCAGCATCCTCCTCTCAGCCCTTCAGCTTAAAAAATACAGAATTATCATATTGCCATATTTCTATATCCTTTCATCTATATCCTACATCATTTTTGAGCCCTTCATGGTCTTTTTGTCTGTGCACAATTTTTTTGTACTGTTGCCTCGTGATATCTTCCCTCACAATTTTACATAGCAACCATTTCTCCCTCTTTTGCATTCTCTAGACCTATATGTTACTTTAAACACCTTTAACATTTTCTGCCTTGTTTATGTAACTTATTATGTCTGTCTTATCTCTCCTTCTATAGTTTAAGATGTCTGAGAAAGTTCAATATGCAGCAGAAAACCTCAATGACTGTTAACTGACTGATTCAATATTTGAGCGTGTTCTTCCAAAGTAGATACTATGTGGGAGGAAATTAGACAGATTTGGAGGCTGTTTGGATTTTTTTTACTCTATTTTTTGAAATAAATTTTACTATAATATTTCTAAATAGTGTCTGTACCACACAAAATAATAAATGCCAGAAGAGTGAGATTTGATTCTAAATAAAGACACCTTTATCAGGATATTTCTGTTACATTTACTGTTACACATCCAGCCAACCACTAATTAATGAATTGACATTTGAAAAGTCATAGTTTTTGTTTGGCTTTACTATTTTAAATATTTTTCTAAAGTTAAAATCCCCAATTAGACCATCACCTGGTTATTCTTATGCTTAAAAATCTATCAAGAGTAACAAACTCACAGGATGAAATGGCTATGACCAAAAAAATGGTAAAAACTGTCAATTTGGAAATGCAAACTATCTTATACTAGGGGCCTGGTGCACGAAGATTCATGCACGGGGCACCTGGTTATTATGCTTAAAAATCTATCAAGAGTAACAAACTCACAGGATGAAATGGCTATGACCAAAAAAATGGTAAAAACTGTCAATAATTAAATGCAAACTATCTTATACTAGGGGCCTGGTGCACGAAGATTCATGCACGGGGGTGGGGGGTGGGAGGGGGTCTCTCAGTCCAACCTGCACCCTCTCCAATCTGGGAGTTTCTGCCTGTCTTTGCAATCACATGAGCGAATTGTCTGAGACCACCCAACCGAGTTTGGTTTGGTGCTCACAGAATAATAGAGG
>NW_005370992.1:126834-133998 GCF_000412655.1 Myotis brandtii
CTTCTTATTTGCAACATAGTATATAGTTGCTTAGAGTTGCAGCTGAGAGGCTGGCAAGTGAGGCTGTGAACGTTGGAGTCTGCAGCAAGCAAGCCTTGTGCTCGCTTCAGTGCCTGGCTGCCGGCCGCCATCTTGGCTGACAGTTAATTTGCATATACTCACTGATTAGCCAATGAAAAGGGTAGCGGTCGTACGCCAATTACCATGTTTCTCTTTTATTAGTGTAGATAATAAAAGGGTAATATGCAAATAAACTGAACAGCAGAACAACCAAACAACCAAATTGTAATATGCTAATGATATGCTAAGGCTGCTCAACCGCTGCTATGATGTGCACTGACCACCAGGGGGCAGACAGTCGACTGGTAGACCAGTCGCTATGACGCACAGTGACCACCAGGGGACAGATGCTTCGACTGGTATGTTAGCTTGCTGCTGGAGTCCAGCCAATTAGGACTGAGCCAGATGGGCTGGACATGCCCTGGAGCCCTTTCGTGGTCCCTCCCCGGCCCAATTGTGCACTGACAGGGTCCCTCAGACTGGCCTGCATCCTCTCGCAATCCGGGACCTCTTGGGGGGATGTCGGAGAGCTGGTTTCAGCCCAACCCTCAGGCTACTCCCCTTGGGAGGGCTCCAGAAGCAGAGCTCATGGCTGGCGAGTGCTGCTGTGGCAGCATGAGCCTCTCCTGATCAGGACTGATTGGGCATGAGCCTGCGGCGGGCACAGTGGGGCTGGGATGAGTGGGAGCAGCAGGTAGGAGCTGCAGGCTGTGTTGGACTGCGGGTTTTGGCCCGATCCCTGCAGGCCAGCCAGAGGGACCCTCCCTGTGCACGAATTCATGCACTGGGCCTCTAGTTAACCTATAAAATGAAATATAATGCATAAAAATGTTCAATGAAGACTGAAGAATATTGCCTTTTGAATTTAAAAACAAATGGCATATGAAGAAAACTTCTATTCAGCTTTTTAAATGGGGACATCTTTAGTAGTGTTAACAATTAAATAAATTTCTCAATATCTGATATAAATTTGAGCCTCCAATTGTTACAAGTTCCAAAATAGAAGAGTACAATAGCTTCACTGTATTTATTTTTTCTCTCTTTCCTAAAACAGCATGTAAAGGTCTACTCCCTTATAGGGAACGTGAAGGGTATCTCAGCTTCCTGGGAAAGATGTGCAGTCCTGTGGCAAGGCCCAAGGAAAGAACAATAGCTCTTTTCCAGACCCTGGTGCTGTCATTCAGAAAGGCAGCCCAAAGGCTGGAACTCAGACCCTTAGCATCTCCTAGTCCCCTCTTTGGGATTTTGTTTTGTTTTTAATATATTTTTATTGATTTCAGAGAGGTAGGGAGAGGGAGAGAGAGATAGAAACAGCAGTGATGAGAGAGAATCATTGATTAGCTGCCTCCTGCATGCCCCACACTGGGGATTGAGCCTGCAAATCGGGCATGTGTCCTGACCTGGAATCAAACCATGACCTCCCTGTTCATAGGTCAATGTTCAACCAATGAGTCATGCCAGCTGGGCCCCCTGGTACCTCTTGAAAGCCCTGAAGTATCAATAAAATACAATGGAGGAGCCCTGGCCGGTTTGGCTCAGTGGATAGGACATCAGCCTGCGGACTCAAGGGTCCCAGGTTCGAATCCGGTCAAGGGCATGTACCTTGGTTGCGGGCACAACCCCAGTGGGGAGTGTGCGGGAGGCAGCTGATCGATGTTTCTAACTCTCTATCCCTCTCCCTTCCTCTCTGTAAACAAATCAATAAAATATATTAAAAAAATACAATGGAGTGTTTTTATTTATAAATATTGCATCTAATTTTTTGTACATATAGCACAAAAATGTGCATGGAGCATTCTTTCCTAAGATGAAATTTAAAAAACAAAACAAAAACCGAGCATTTTAACTTACACTGATAATATGAATAAGATCTGAATATCTAATCTGTAAAATGGTGACTTATATTGATAGCATTATAAGTTATATAAAATACAACATAAAATAAAATATATTATTTAAACATGCTAGGAGTATAAGTTAAGTGTTCTTACACATGCACAAAGATAAATGAAAAGGGTTAACTACTAGCTTAAGACAGGAAGGGAGGGGGTTTGGAGAGATTAGAGGCATCTTGGCCTGAACAATTTAAACAGCCATAAACCAAGGACAGAGGTATCTCTAGCCTGAGCAGCTGGGAGAGCCATAGGGGTAATAAATATCTGGCAAGAGAAAAAAAAAAAAGAGGCTGCTTTATTCTTTTGATGAGAGAAGCCAATAGTTTCAGTCTCAAGGCTTGGCAGGATAAGGTTGCTAGGTACCATAAGATAGATCAAAAGTAACTCCAACTTGAACAGATACATGGATATATGAAGGACAAAAAATGACACAGATTATAGAGAAAAATGAAACATATTTTTCACAGAGAGTAGAGGAATGTTGCAAAATAAGGGGGGAAAAGAGGGGAGGCACCATGTGGGCTTTGGCCTTTGCAGAGTGACCAATGAGGAAAACACAGGGGTCCTAAGTTGGGGAAGAGTCCAATTAGAAAGGATCATGAAGAGACAAAGAGCTACAGTCTTTATAATGCCTCAAGACAGAGAGGGCAGTGGCCACCCTCTTTAGGGGACCCCTCTGTCCCTCTGTGCCAGGAGGGAGAGAATCTTAGAATTAGGGTTTTAGAAATAGCATCTGCTTGCCATAAAGTTTCTTTTGCTTGCAATTCAGTTTCTGTACTTCTTATACCTACCATCTTTTGTCCATGGCTTCTTTCTTTGAATCCATCTAAACAAGAACCTGGAAATAAATCACCCTTATACCCTGATCAATAAAAAAAAACAATTCATAAATATGTGAGGTGGTGAATGTGTTAACTAAATGGGAAGAATTCTTTCACAGTATATACTTACATCATCAAGATGTATGCTTTAAATATCTTACAATTTTTTGTCATTTATACCTCAATAAAGCTGAATAAGTGCCGTATTTCATCAATATAAATTTTGTATCATTTTTCATTTTAATTTTAAGCACTGAGTTTACATGATTCCTTAAGTCATTCAATTGTTTTCATGTGAAAGAGTTCAGTAATACATTGACTTGGGGGGAGGGGGGATAGTGTTACAAAGCACCCACTTGTTCTTATATGGAGTGAAAAATAAGGAAAAAATCCTAAATTCTCATTATTTAAAATATTTTTTGCCATTAATAAAGTGCCTAATTTTCATCAATCAGGCAAGTATAATATCAATTCAGAGTATAGTGTCTCCATTATTATAACTAAAAATACCTTTTGTGGACAGGATCTTTGATATCTCTTAGGGAATCTTGGAAATTCAGAATCTCAGGTCTCATCCCAGACAAGATCCCTGATGTTTTCATATACTCATTAACATTTGAGAATTTCTGAATATTAACTGTGAATAGGAAGGGCAAAACATTACCGAAATCTTTTGCTGACCAAACTAAATGAGTTAAAATGTGCTGGGTCCTATGCAAATTGTCAGAAAGTAACTAGGGATAGGGAACTTGTAAACTCAAAGGAAGAACAGAAACATCCCAAAGTTTATCTAATAAAACATATCCGAGGAACTAGCTAACATTCATCACTGTTAAAGTCCCTATAAGTTTTCCAGAGGCAGGAATTAACCATCTACTGAATTTTTATTTTTTTCACATGTTAGACAATAAAATACTTATTTTTGAATTTTATGAATAGATTATTGTCTGAGAGACATCATATCAAACTCCAAATTATACATTATATATATTCCTTGAGCCTGTAATTGGCAAGCAGGTTACAAGCAGGCTTTTGGAATCATTTCAGAGGACAAAACATACCATTCCATTTGCTTATTTTACTTCAGAAAATATATAAATGCAAGGACACTTGTTGTAAAATGTAAAATTTTCTATTCTTGGAATGAGAGGTAAAGAAGAAAAAAATGTTTTGTTATCCTATTTAATCATTTCATCCTAATAGAGGCTGGCTTAGTATCTCTTGGCGTTAAGTGTTTAATATAAATGTGGCATTAGTCTTACTCAGCATTGAAATAATAGATGAATGAATGAATGAATGAATGAATGAATAAGTAAATAACCCAGCTAATTAGGGAAGAATTGACTATTCTTTTTGTAGAGGTAATTATTAAATTATGTAAGGGATTGGATATAATTGTTACATTTCTTGGAAAGCCAAAACTAGGAAAATTGTGGGTCTGGTAAAAAGCCTAGTGATGACAAAGTCAAAACCCCAGGCATGTCCATCCTAGTACATGTCTTGACACCCTTTCTTCAACTTCACACTCACTTGAAATGTGTGTGCTACCAATTAAGTGTCTATTCTGCCTGTATTTGTTCCAGAGTAAAACATATGATAGTTTAATTCAGAGTAGTTGTAATCAATATCCAATTCTCTCAGTTGACTATTTGACTTAAATGGATAATTGGAAATACTTCACATTCCTTACATAAATTCATCATATTTATAGTGAAAATACTTTATCTAAGAAATCATAGCAAAAATTTCCCTAATAAAGAAATATACAAAAATGTTAAATATCTATAAAACCCTATTTTCAACAAGTTTCTACATATATGTATTTATACTTTATACTTTATTTATAATCCATGTCATATTGCATTCTCATACATGCAAAATTTAGATGTTATTTCTATTCTTTGTCACTTTGATTTAAAGTGACAATCACATTTCAATATACATATCATGCTATGAGAATATCAATAACCATAACTTATTAGCTCCCCCATACTGTATCCTCTTAATGTTCCATCACAGAACCTGTAGCATCATTCTGTATGTTCAGCCTGAGCCTACAATTTGCTGTCAGTTTTGTTTCAGGTGGAGAAAGATAATAGCCACAAATATTTATATATATCTAGCGTGACATGCTCAATCTAGATGCTCTGGTTTTGGCATCACTGTAATTATATTTGATTCCTTTTTCCTAGCCTATCAATCTTATATAATGCTGCTCTTTCCTACCCTATACACTAGTTACTAGGTTCCTCCTTCCACCTGCTTGGCTTTGAGTCCTCTCTGTAACTTGGCCTTTTTATGTTAGTAACTTATATGTACCATCACTATATCTCTTGAGACTAAGTGGCTCTGGTAAAAATAATAAAAATAATGATAAAAATTATATATATATATATATATATATATATATGCATTTACATATATGGATTTTGTACAATATCCATAGGAACACAATGCTGTAGGCACTGTTGTTCCAAATAACACATTTTATGGTTGAAAGGCCTAGGTGAATTCACCGCTGTTGCCCAGTTGGTAAGTGAATCTTGTCAGCCATTTTTTAAACATAGCTTTGTTCAGTGTCAAAGCCTGCACCACTAGCATCACACACACCGATTCACAATTTACCTGCCTGTGTCTTTTTCTCCCCCACTCAATCAGTGATGACAAAGAAGTTATATCTTTAGTACCAACTCTGCTGCAATTGGTGGAAACTACCTAGAATTCTGTGTCACAGATTTTATTTAATTTACTTTTTATTTGAGAAAATTATAGATTCACATGCAGTTGTAATATATTCTTTATCCAACTTCTCCCAACAGTAACATTTTATGGAACTGAATAGTCCAATATCACATTCAGGAAATTGACTGCCATAATCCACCACCTTATTCAGATTTTATCAATTCTGCATGCACTTGTGAGTGTGTGTGTTCATTAAGTCTAATGCAAGTTTATCACATGTGTAGATTCATGGCACCATCATCACAGTCAGGAAATGAAACAGTTTGATCACCAGGGTGCCTCATGCTAACCTTTTATAGCCACAGCCTTGTCTTTCCCTTTCTGCATTCCTAATCCCTGGGAACCACTAATCTCCTCCCTATCTCTATAATTTTGTCATTCCACGAATGTTTTATAAATGTAACCTTCTGAGATTGGCTTATTTCACTCATCATCATTCCCTTGAGATCCATCCAAGTAGTTATGTGCATCAGTTCATTCTTTTTATTGTTGAGTAATATTTAATGATACGGATGTGTGGTAGATTAACTGTCCTCCCTTTGAAATACGCTTGGATTGTTTCCACTTTTTGGTTATTATGAAGAGCTGCTCTAAGTGTGATTGTAAGTTTTCATCTCTCTGGAATAAATGTTTAAGACTATAACTTTTGGGTCAGAAGGTAAACCCATGTTTTGTTTAGTTGTATAAGAAACTGCCATATATTTTTCAGAGGCTATGCCATGTTGCTTTCTTGCCAATAATATGTGAGTAACCTGGCTTTACTTCATTCTTAACAATTTTTTTAAAATTATCACTATTATTTTTTTTTATTTTAGTCATGTTGATAGGTGAGTAGTAAGATGTAATTGTGGTTTCAATTGTTTTTCCCTAATGGCAAATGGTGTTGAACACCTTTTCATATATTCATGTTTTGCCCATTTTCTACTTGGACATTTTTTCAACATGAGTTTTCAAAATTTTTATATATTCTAGACACAAGTCTGTTGTCATATATGTGGCTTGCCAATATTTTTCTCGTGGTCTGGCATGAGATGCTTTGTTTGGGTTTATATGATAATTGAGGGAGGTAAAAAAGAAAACAGGAGATATAAAAACCTTAGTTTTCTACATATAAATTTACCACACCTATCCTACATATCAAAAATAGTTCAGACATTAAATAATTATGCACATACACCACCTTTGTTTCCCATTTCTGTCAGCCTGTTGCATCTGGATAATACATTCTCAGGAGAATCTTTCAATCCAGTTTGTGCATATCATATTGTAGGCCTACAGAAAATGGTCATGATCCAATACAAGGAAAGATTTGTCTAAAACACTAATGTGATAAATGACACAATCCTGCTCGAAGGTTTTTCTCCTTCAATTAAAATTAAAAATAAACAAACAAACAAAAAACACCAAAAAAACACCCTCCATGCCTTCTAAATAAAGAAGCACATGTGGATTTTGACAGTTTTTTAAGTGGAGCACAGTGATATTTTTCCTTAACATTTCTTAAATTCTTTTTACATGCAACAGATGCAAATAAATAAGAAATTATAAATACTACTAGAGGCCTGGTGCACAAAAATTTGTGCACTGGCGGGGGGCGGGGGTGTCCCTCAGCCCCACTTGTGCCCTCTCACAGTCTGGGAACCCTC
>NW_005370992.1:134798-142678 GCF_000412655.1 Myotis brandtii
GTTTGCAGCTGGTCACACCCCCTTCAGGGTGGGGGTCCCCACTGGGGTGCCTGGCCAGTCTGGGTGAGGGGCTGAGGGCCATTTTCAGGCTGGCGGGCGACTGAAGCTCCAAACCTCTCCTTTTTTTCTTTTTATTCTTGGATTTATTGAACTTCTATGGCTGTCACTGGAACTGAGAGCTCGCTTTTTCTCTGAGGCTTGGCTCCAGCTCTGAGACCTCGGCTGCTGAAAGCAGGTATCTGGTTTGTTTGGGGTCTATAATCGAAACACTGTTTCAACTCCAGCTCTGAGGCCTGGCTGGCTGAAAGCAGGTTACTGGGGTTTTGTTTAGCTTCTATAATTGTAACAATGTTTCTTAAACTGCAAGCTCAGAGCCCAGCAGCGGCAGGCGGGGAACATTGGCTTCCTCCGTCACTGAAGCAAGCAAGCCTCCTGTTCGCTTCAAGCTGCCTGGCTGCTGGCCGCCATCTTGGTTGGCAATTAATTTGCATATCTCACTGATTAGCCAATGGGAAGGGTAGCGAAGTTACGGCTAATTGCCATGTTTCCCTTTTATTAGATAGGATATGGTCAGAAGCATTCCTGTTTAGGGTTAAATGTGTAGAAAGCAGACATTAAAATATTACTAGGAGTGAACACATAGCACTTTCATTTTTGTTACTTATTTTAATATTTATAGAATATTAAAATTTACTTTTTAATTAGATATTACTAGTTAATTTAAAGTTCCCTTTTTAAAAGGACAGAAAATATATATCTTAGAAGAATCTCATATATTATACATATTTGGCAGACTATGTAAAGGACAAATTGGTATGAAAATTTTCCCAAGAAGACTTAATCTATAGATCATTCTTAAAGTGCATTTGCTTAATATATATATATATGTGTGTGTGTAATAATAATATTATTATTATTATTATTTCAGGAGAAAGGGAGGTAGAAATATCAGTGATGAGAGAGAAACATTGATTGGCTGCCTCCTGCATGCTCCACTGAGTATCGAGCCCGAAACCTGAGCATGTACCTTAACAAGGAATTGAACTGTGACCTCCTCCTGGTCCATAGGTCGTAACTCAACCACTGAGCCATTCTGGCTGGGTACATTTGCTTTTAAGGACAGATTTATGTTAGAGAATTTAGTATTCTCAAAGATAATTTAAATTACAGGACAAGTAGACTACAACTAAGAAGTATTTTATTCATTTTAAATCGCAGGGTATGAGGTTACTCAAACTCTGTTCTTTTAACTAGATTATTGATAGATTGCATGAAAAATTTTCACGTGATAATGTTTAATATAATAACAATCAATATGACAAATGCAACATATTTTTACAGATGTTTGTATAGTACACCTTCAGACACATTGCATGATAACAGCATTTTCAACCACCTCAATGTGACTCCAGGTTCAATTTCAATCATCCTAAACACTCTGGGAGATAGTAAAATACATGCAAGTGTATAAAACATTTGAAAAATGCAAAATGAACTATACAAACCCTGCCAGCTCCCTTTCTGGGCTTTATTTGGCCCATAAATCTTAAAAAGCTGGATTACCAACTTTCCTAGTTTACTGTAGAGTAGGAATTGCAGCTAGATTGGAAGCAACAAACTAGACTTGGGAGGAGGTAGTGAGGGGTGTTGGTTAAAGGCATTCTGACAGCAGTGAGAAGTCACAGCCGGTAGCCTGACACTGAGTAATACAGACGCTCACAAACAGTTGCAGAAATGTGCTGTGTGTTCCAGCACAGAACAAGAATGGAGATACATAATGATAGTGATGAGTCACTAAGGAAACAATTACATTACGTGCTTCATCCTCCATTGAGAAAGGAAGTGAAATGTATTCCCTTTGCCTTTTGGAAGAATTTCTAACCCCCTGCAGACCTCCTCCCCAAAAGCTAAATCATTGGCATGTGATAGGACTGCCTTTGCTCATGTAGAATATTTATTTACATAAATTAAAATGCAGTTTCATGATAAACTTTCTTCCAACCTTCCTGTTTCTTTTAGGATTTTATTCTGAAGCAAATTGGGATTATAAAAATATGGATAGGAATTCAGGTTTTATCCCTTAACATGTGTGACATTGGGCAATTAAGTGTATTTGCAGTTGAGCATTCACATCTGTATACTCCAGTTTTAATTACCTCATTAGTTTCAGTTCAGATCAAACAAGAGTAAGGGAAAGTGAAGTTATGTAATAAAGAAGTTGTTATTTGATATTTGTGTCAGGCCTCCTCCTTTGGTGATTGGAGGATTTGAGATTCTGAAGTACTAATTTTAAATGATCAAGATCCAGAGCTTGCTGACTTTAGGGAGCTATATATTAAACTGACTAATTGAGTTTATTTTTACCCTTTCTTGTTGGTTCTAATTAATATTAAAATATATCATTTGTGTCTCTTAAGAGTACATAAAGAAATCAAAGCCTCTAATTATAAAAAATAATTACTGAAAATAGAATGAGAAGACATTGATTATATTAAACCATCTGATATGTGATTATCTCACATAATGGACATGGAAAAAGAGTTAACAACATTTAGGTGAACAAAAATTCAATTTTTAAACTTTCATTTTTTAAAGGAGAATATATTT
The DNA here is from genome assembly GCF_000412655.1 of Myotis brandtii. Lineage (NCBI taxonomy): Eukaryota > Metazoa > Chordata > Mammalia > Chiroptera > Vespertilionidae > Myotis > Myotis brandtii. The sequence continues at coordinate 137,406 of NW_005370992.1, forward strand.
TAAAGAATTAAAAATATTTATGAAACTGAAGTGTTTAAATTATTGTTGTGTTTATCCTCACCCTAAGGACATATTCATTAATTTTAGAGAGAGAGGAAGGGAGAGAGAAACAGCAATGTGAGAGAGAAACATAGATCGCTTGCCTCTTGTACATACCCCAACTGAGAATTGAACCCACAAATAAGTATGTGCCATGACCCAGAATTGAACCTGAAACCTTTTGGTGTATGGGCAATGCTCCAACTAACAAAGTCACCTGGCCAGGGCAAAACTGAAGCTTTAAGTAATTACATAGCCAGTTAAGTATTCCTTTCTTTTTTAAATTTTTTTTATTATTGATTAAGGTATTACATATGTGTCCTTATCCCCCATTATCCCCCACCCCCTCTTGTGCCCTCACCCCCCTGGTGTCTGTGTCCATTGGTTAAGCTTATATGCATGCATACAGGTCCTTTTGTTGATCTCTCCTTCCCCCAACCCTTCCCTTCCTTCCCTCTGAGGTTTGACGGTCTGATTGATGCTTCTCTATATCTGGATCTATTTTTGTTCATCAGTTTATGTTGTTCATTATATTCCACAAATGAGTGAGATCATGTGCTAAGTTTTCCTTTCTTGAGGATGGTGGTGGGTAGTGGTATGTGATACTCTTGCATGCCATAAAACAAGTCTGTTTCCTGTAGGCTATAAAGCTTAACTCCCTAAAGTAGCCTTACCCTTTTTTAAGTACTAAGTTCTTTAAAGAGCATTTTACCATATTTCCAAAGTGTGTGATCTCTACTCATCATCCTACCATTTTTACTTTGTTTAAGAAAAATCAGTGATAACAGGGGAAAATATTTTTTTTAATTTTAAATATTGCCATTCTAAGAAAATGAAATACCTTAACACAGACAAAATATCTAGCATTTATTGCACCAGGAAATCATATATAAAAATAATTTTGTTAGCTTTCTTCACTAAGAAATTTCTTTAGAATTCTCTGAGTACATCATTGAATGATAGTGTAATGTGGAATATAAAAGGTTCGTTAGTACGACAGGATAGAAATGTAAAACATCAATTGTCATTAAATGAGCAATAATTGATTGCCTACACTGCCCACTGCACCCTGATAAGGGCTCTGGATATGTCAATGAAGAGAACACAGTGGCACCCACCAGGATTTGTGAGTGTAGCAGGTGCCACAGGTTGTAAACAATCAAATGTTATCTCAGCTAGTATAAGATAAATGCCATAGTAAAGTAAGGTCCAAATAGCTTATGAACATGTGAATATAGAGTAAATAATGATTAATTCCATTTTTAATAACTAATGATTAATCCCAACAGAAGACAGAACTTCTAAGTGGATGTTAAATAATTGTATAATTTTCAGGAAGATTAAAGGAAAAAGAGTAACTTAGGCTGAGAAATAATAAATCTTAGATTACTACATAGGTGTGATTTTAAGTAGAAAATGAGCAACCTGGGTGTGGGTTGCATGGGAATATATAGTAGAAAATGAGTTTGGAAGGTAGATTGTAAGATCCAATTGAGATGTGTTTACATAAATGGGAGGTAATACAGTATAACAAAGATTCATTTTTTTTGGCTTCCTTTCAAGATGATGGCATAAATGTGCTACTCGCATTCTCCCACAACCATATCAAAATTACAACTAAACTAAACAACGGTCATCATTCAGAAATGTTTGAAATCTAGCTGAACGGAAGTCCTACAACCAAGGATACAAGAAAAAGCTACATCAAGACTGGTGGGAGGGGTAGAAAATAGGAATGGGCTGGTCCCACATGCGACAGTTAAAAATTAGGAAGGATACCTCAGTTAGGGAGGTCCCCTCTGAGCAGTGAGAGGTCACACCCTACACCAAGCCCCCGAGCTTAGGGTTCCAGTCCCAGGAAGAGAAGACCCTGTAACTCCTAACTTTAAAAACCAGCAAGGATTGTAGCTGAGTGAGACAGAGGGTTTCTGGAGTCCCAGGTAGTTCCTCTTAAAGGACCCACACATGCACTGCCTCAGACTTATTTCTAAGTTCCAGAGCTGGGGCAGACCTCAAAAGGAAGCAGACACATATGGAGAGGAATTGCACTGTCTGGCATCAGGGCAAAAGCTTTACAGGCAGCTTTCTCCCAGACAGAAGTGCTGGCAGAAATCATTGTGCCTTTTCTGAGCCCTTCCCCCACAGAGCAGGCAGGCAAGCACCATATCTGAATCTTCATCAACCTGGCTATTTCTTTTCACCCTGCCCTGGTGATTCCCTGAGACCCTGTCCCACCAACTTTTGGACCCACCCAAGTTTTTTCCAGTGGCTTTTTCATTATTATGACCTGTCTTGAATCATGCTTCAGACTTTCTGAAAAGCTCTCAAACAAGTAGCATCTGGCCTCCATTTGCCCAGACCTCTAGTCAAATGGCCCAAGGACCAGCACTAATAGCAGCTGGCCTTGGTTCATAGCTTGGCCTCTACTGGGCACCCCCAAGCCCAGCACAAGTAACAACCATCTGTAGATGGCATTGTAGTTCATGCTGGGTGCCCCTTAGCAGAAGAAAAGCCATGGCTAATCTTGGCTTGCACCTCCCAGGAGGCCCCAGAGCCAGTGCAACTGGTGGATAAATTCAGATCACATCAAAGCACCACCCAACTAGCTTCATAAGTGACACACTCAATGGGTGGACTCAGAGGGCACCAGACCCCACTGAAGTAAGTCCTACTCCTTCTAGTGGTCTCCTGCACAGCTGGTCCTCGAGAGTGGTTGTTGCCAATCCTTGCAGCCTGTTGTCCTAGGGGTAAATCATTCCCATGGATGTGCCAGTATCAATCAAAGTTCAACTGCAACTGCAGAAGAGTGTGCACAGCCCACTCAGGGAGGGGGTGCACCTGGAATGCTCAGTTCAGGTGATGGGGGGCTATGCCACTGGACACTACAGAACACCTTTTGCATAAGGCCACTCTACCACACCTAAGAGATGTAGGAGCTCTATCTGATACACAGGGAAGCTGCCAAAATGAGGAGGAGACAAAGAAACATGTCCCTAATAAAAGAATAGAACAAAACTCCATAAAAATCAATAAACAAAATGGAGACAAACAATCTACCAAATGCAAAGTTCAAAACACTGGTTATAAGGATGCACAATGAACTTAGGGGAAGAGAAAATGGATTTAGAGAGCACTTCAACAGCATAACAAAAGGACATGGAAACCATATCAAAGAGCCAGTCAGAAATAAAGGATAAAAGAACTAAAATGAAGAACAATTTACAGGTAATTAAAAGTATAGTATATGAATCCAAGAATCAAAAGGGAAATTTTGAATATAGGAAACAAAAAACACCCAATCAGAAAAGAAAAATAGGGGGGGAAAAAGAATTTTAAAAAAATGAGGATAGTATCAGGAGCCTCTGGGACAACTTTAAGAGGACCAACATTTGCATCATGGAGGTGCCAGAAGGAGAAGAGAAAGAGCAAGAAATTAAAAACAATTTTGAAAAAATAATGACAGGAAAATTCCCTTATCTAGTAAAGGGAATAGACATACAAGTCCAGGAAGTGCAGAGAGTCCCAAACAAGATGAAAAATATGAACAATAAAATAGCAATAAATATATATCTATCAATAATTAAATCTGATAAATAAACAAACAAGCATAACAAAAACATACATAAATACTGAAGACATTTTTATGGTTTCTAGATGGGAGGGGGTCAGAGGAATGGGTGAAAAAGGTGAAGGGATTAAAAAGTAATTATGAATAGTATTAAGTATTAAGAATAGTCATGTGGATATAAAATGTAGCAAAGAGAATATAGTTAATATTTTAGCCCTGGCTGGGTAGCTCAATTGCTTGGAGCATTGTGCTGTACACCAAAAAAATTGCAGTTTTGATTCCCAGTTAGGGGAAATATCTAGGTTGGAGGTTCAAACCCTAGTCAGGGTGGGTACAGGAGGAAATCAATCAATGTTTCTCACATCGATATTTCTTTCAAAAACCAGTGGAAAAACAACAACACATATTCCAGTGAGGATTAAAATAATAATAATAATAATAATAATAATAATAACAATAATAATATTCTAATAACTATGTATGGTATCAAATGGGTAGTAGATTTATCCAAATAATCACTTGGTAAGTTCTATAATGTCTAATCACTGGGATATACACCTGAAACTAATATAATATGATATATTAACTATAGTTGAAAAATGAAAAGTGATTTTAAAAAGATTACATTTACAGGGGATCAACAGTAGAATAGAAGAAGCAGAGGAATAAATCAGCAACTTGGAAGATATGAAAGCTGAAAACAGCCAATCAGAACAGAAAAAAGAAAAAATAATTTTTGAAAAATGAGGATAGTTTAAACAGCCTCTGGGACAATTTCAAGTAAAGGACCAACATTGCATTGCAACATTGCAACTCCAATTTTGTATCATGGGCATGCCAGAAGGAAAAGAGAGAAAGCAGGGAATTACAAACCTACTTGAAAAGAATACTGATGAAAAACTTTGCTAACTTTTTCAAAATTAATAGGAAATAGACATACAAATACAGGAAACTCAGAGAGACCCGAACAGTATGAGCCCAAAGATGACTAAACTAAGACACATCATAATTAAAATGCAAAAGATTAAAAACAAGAAAGAATCTTAAAAACAGAAAGAAAAAAAACAGTCAGTGACCTATAAGGAAGCTCCCATAAGACTGTCAGCTTATTTTTTAAAAGAAAATTATCAGGCTAGAAGGGATTGGCAAGAGACATTTAAAGTGATGAAAAGCAACAACCTACAACCAAGATTAGGCTAATCTGCAAAACTATCATTTAGAATAGGACAGATAAAGATCTTCCCAGACAAGAAAAAGCAGAAGGTGTTAATCACCAGTATTACATGAAATGTTAAAGGGTCTTCTTCTTCCAGAATAATTTAAAACATATCAAGAATATAAATTTTAAAAAGGCAATAAATACATACCTATCAATAGTTACTTTAAATGCAGATGAATTAAATACTCTAATCAAAAGACATATGGTGTCCGAATGTATAACAAAATCCATATATGTGCTATCTACAAGAGACTGACTTCAGATAAAAAGATACACACAGACTGAAAGTAGAGATAGAAAATGTATTTTATGAAAATGGAAAGGAAAAATAAAGCTGGGTGGCAATACTCATACCAAACTAAATAGACTTTAAAACAACGGCTGTAACAATAGGCAAAGAAGAACCAAGATATTCTACTTGTGTTTATTTGATGGAACCCAAAGCCC
>NW_005370992.1:143133-144950 GCF_000412655.1 Myotis brandtii
ACAACATGGAAAGGCCTGGAGGCCATTGTGCTGAGTGAAATAAGTCAGACAGAGAAAGACAAATGCCATATGATTTCACTGATATGTGGAATCTGAAGAACAAAATAGATGACTAAGCACAACAGAAACATACTCATACGGAGTACATTTTGAAGTCTGGCAGATAGAAGGTGGATTTGGGGGATGGTAAAAAGATGAAGTGACTAAGTAGAAATTGGTAGTTACAAAATAATTGCAGGGATATAAAATACAGCATAGGGAATCTAGTAAATAATATTGTTATAGCTATATATCATGTCAGGTGGGTACTGAGTCGGGTGGTTTTTCCTGAGCAGGATGCAAGGGTGGTTTCTTTCCCGGGTTCTTGTCCGGGTGGATTCGAAGAATGAAGTCAAGGACAAAAGGTGGTAGATGAAAAGGGTGGACATTTATTGGAAACAAGTACAGACTCCCATGTGCAAAGGGGGTCCAAAAGGGGTGACCCACCAAGCTCTTTTTTCCTAAGGTTAATAAAGGCTGCATGCAGTTCTTTGTTTCTTGATGCTACCTTCCAATTAGTAGAATATCAACTTCAAAGCTCAAAACCCATGTGGTGCCCCCCTCTTCCTCTCCGCCTTCAGTGGTAGAATTCTCTATCTCCTGTGAAAATCTGTTTGCCTCTTTCTCCCATTTGTCAGCATTTCTCTATTCCCTGTGAAAGTTTGTTTTCTCTTCCTCCAAACCCTGTGGCTTTTCCCTATCTTGTGTGAATGGATGTCTTCCTCTCCCCTTATCCTGTGGCATCTTTTGTTCACCAAGAATGTATGCCTTTTGGAAGCTACAAGCTCCCACTTATGGTCTCCAAGCCTTCCTCCCCCATGGACCCTCTTTATTTCTAAAACTATTTTACCCCCTAAAGCTCCTTTCAGTACTAGGTTTATTGGGGTGATCACTTCATCAGTTATATAAATGTACAATCATTGTGTTGTACACCTCAAACTAATATAATATTGTATGTCAACTAACTGACCAGAAAAGAATCAATGATTTATGCTCTGCTTTAAAAGACAATTATTGATTCTGACGTAAAAGATGTTGACAAAACAAGAATGTGCAGCCCAGCTGACATGGCTCAGTGATTGAGCATCAACCTATGAACTAGGAAGTCAGGGTTCGATTCCTGGTCAGGGCACATGCCAGGGTTGTGAGCTTAATCCCCAATGGGGGATGTTCAGGAGGAATCAGTCAATGAATCTCTCTTGTCATTGATGTTTCTATCTCTCTCTCCCTCTCTTTTACTCTGAAATTGATAGAAATATATATTAAAAAACAAAACAAAACAAAAACAAGAATGTGCACACAGGGAGGTCTATTAACAGGTTAGTTATAATAGTCACATACATCAAGATGAGAGCCTGGGCTCAGTGCCAGTGGGATTGTAAAGGAGATGTCTTCAAATGACACTACACATTCAGAAATTGGAGGAAAGAAACAAATGCTGAGTAATTGGGAATACATAATGCCCTCAACACTGGCAATAACAGCAAGATTAAATGACTATAAGAATGTAGAAATTTTATGAAAAATTGTGCAAATTCTACTTCCTATACATATTTTTAAATATATATATACTAGGGGCCCGGTGCACGAAATTCGTGCACGGGGAAGGAGGGGTCCCTCAGCCCGATCTGCACCCTCTCCAATCTGGGAGCCCTCAGGGGATGTCCTACTGACAGCTTAGACCTGCTCCCCATGGTCCTCTGCTCTCTGCGGACCTGCCTGCTTGACGCCACCGTAGGCCCTGGTGTCTGCTCTCTGTAGGGGACTGCCTGTCCTTC
>NW_005370992.1:146085-150091 GCF_000412655.1 Myotis brandtii
GCCATCTTGGCTGACAGTTAATTTGCATATACTCACTGATTAGCCAATGAAAAGGGTAGCGGTCATACGCCAATTACCATGTTTCTCTTTTATTAGTGTAGATTTTTTTATTGATTTTAGTTAAAATCTAGATAACTTTTACTCCAAAAATATTGCTCGTTTTCTTGTGTTTTTAAAGGCTTTATTGAGGTGTAATTAATATGTAAATGCCATATACACTTATTGTATAAACATATTAACTTATTTATCTGAAAAAAAAAATAGAAAGGACAAGGAGAGGTATGAAAAGTTGGACTACAGTTGTTTTAAATTTTGACCCACCTCCAGATATTGGTAATTTTTCTAAAATTCCAGTTTTGATCATTTTAGTATTTTATTGTATTATATTAAAAATAAAATATAAAATGCTTATTTGTTCAGATCTATGAATTTAAGAAAAAATCTATAAACAGTTGCAATTATTTTTGTTACATATTGTCTAAATAAAAATAAAGTATTATATCAATTTTTTGAAATCCCACAATTCTGTGTGTATGGATGTCTTAAAGTACTTTCATTCTAGACATTACTTTGTTTCTTGAAATAGGGAAACACAAAAAACAAAACATTAGTTGAAAAGCCCCAAGCAATGAAATTATATAATAAATGACCTTATTTATGTGATTTAGCAGTTTTGTGTGTTTTTCACTCTCATTTGACAATTTATTTCTCTTTTATCTACATTGTTTTTATTCAAATTCTGCTTTTTTCCCTTTTTTATCTGCTTAGCATTTTATTAAATTGTCTCCTGGAATACTCATGTTCTAAGTTAAATGGTTTTTAAAATATCATTGTTCTTTATTTTTTTTAGGTGCCCCAAACACAGAAAAACAGTCTATTTAAAATGTTTCTCTCCCATGGTGAGTTTTATGTTTTTCATAACTCTTCTGGGGAAAATTTTATATTGGTCAAAGGTAAGATAGATGAGCAATTTCCATTATTTTTAATGGGAATTTGTGGTGTGATTTTATTCCTATTGAGCAAAAACTTACTCTTCATGATGTGCAAGTGCTTCAGGGAAAAAAGATGGAATTAATATATTTAATTTTTCTCTTGTAATTGAATATACATAAACCATTTTTAAAGCTTGATTAATCAAATGATAAATGAAATTTACAAATTGAAAGTATAGGTTTTCATTTATCAATTGAATGAATTTCTCATTTATTTTATATGTTTTTAAAAATGATTTCAGAGAGGAAGGGAGAAGGACATAGAGAGAGAATCATTAATAATGACAGAGAATCATTGTTCAGCTGCCTCCTGCATACCCCCAACTGGAAATTGAGGCTACAGCCTGGGCCTGTGCCCTGACCAGGAATCAAATGGTGACTTCCTGGTTTTTAGATCAACACTCAACAACTGAGCCACACCTGCCAGGCAAACTGTTAATTTTTAATTTTGAAAAACTTATTTCACATTAATGCAATGAATATAAGTAAAAAGAAGGCAGTCTACTTCATAGGAAGAAACTGATACAGGCCAGATTCAACAACAATGCTCTATATTTTATAAAATTCACTTGTTTTCTTAGTGCCTTAAATTATTCTACTCATAAAAAATATCTACTGTTTTATTTTTGGAAGAAAATATACCAACTAAAAAAATATATAACTTAGAAAATAATGTAAAATCTTGTACAGCAATCAAAGTAAAATATCTTATATAATAAAGAGGTAATATGCAAATTGACCCTCACTCCATCACATCATCACAAGATGGCTGTGCCCACAGCGGAGGCGGGGTTCCCGTAATGAACCATAACGAGGGATCAGCAGGGACCTGAGGCTGTGCCCCCCACCCAGCAGGGCTTGAATGGGGACTTCAGGCCACACCCCCAACTCTGGCTCTGGGCTAGGAGACCTCAGGCTGTGCCCCACACCATGGCACCAGGCCAGGGGGACCTGAGGCCTCACCCCCTGCCCCAACGCCAGGCCAGGGGACCTGAGGATGTGCCAGGGGACCTGAGGCTGTGCCCCCCACCCAGCAGGGCTTGACAGAGGCCCTGAGGCTGCACTCTTCACCCAGTGGGGCTTGACGGGGTACCTGAGGCTGCACCCCCCACCCGGCCATACTTGATGGGATTGGGGCCGGCTGGGTCTGGGTCTTGCCCAATGAGGGTGGGGCAGGCTGGGTCTGGGTCTCGCGCGATTTCAAGGTAAATACAGGTGGGCAGGGATCTGACTTTGGGTCCCGCGGCATGCCCCAGACTCTGACAGGAGGAAGATTTTCATATACATTTTACTAATTTTCTTTCATCTCTGACACTTCTATTATAGAGAAAGGGCAAATAGCAATATTAAAATAGTTCCTCTAATTAGTTCCCTTTTAATGTGCATGAATTTTATGCACCGGACCACTAATAATTTAATATTTAAGTTGATTAGTTTTCCATACTAGTTATACAAATTATTTAACCATTAATAATATCATTTATAATATGCTTACCATACTTTGCTAGTGTATTTAATTTGATAACATTAATCCCAATAAGTGAAAGATTCATTTCTTTGGACTTGTAAACTATGTCTAGATATGATGCTTGGTCTATCTCTACTTAGTCTCTACCCCCAACCGGTAGCTTTGCAGGCCTCTCCTATGAGAACTTAATATGTTTACTAGAAATCCTCCTTCTTGGCCGACCCTAATCCTCTTCCCCCAGTTATTTAAAACTGCTGAATACTCTACTGAGCTTATAAGTCACTTTTTTTTTCTTGGCTTCTTTGCTTCTTTGATACTACAGTTTAAAATTAAAATTTTAAATGTCTCAAGTGAAAAACTGGTGCAGATGGTCAGGCTCTCTGGAGTACTCTTGTTCCAAAATTTTGACCCCTAAACTTATGGTGGCTTTGTAGGTATGAACTTCACGTTTTGTCTGCTCAGATTTATGATATAATTAAAATTTCTTCTGGCTACTCTGGCTCTTAATGGATACCCTCAGACTGGCTTCACAGTCTCCAGCTCACAGAATTAAGAACTTGGAAAAGCATTTCACAGCATATGGGTCTCACCTCAGTGAACTATCTAGAATTATTTCCCAGAATATTGGCACAAAAAGTCATTGTTCTCTCAGATGCTATCCATTCCTATGGCAGACTCTTTTTTTATTATCTGAATTTTATAGTTGTTCTGTCACAAGATTGATATAGTAAAAGCTTCTCTGTCATAGCTGTGATCTCTGCCTGGGGTTTTGACCTTAGCAACTAGTTAGGTGGTTGGTGCCATTCACTCACATGTGACATTAACACAGAAGCCCATATGAGGTCAGGAATAAATAATTCTACTTTGTGCAAGTAAATTTTGAAATTCCTTCTTATAGTGGAGAGGCTCGGTGAGCAATTTTATGTATCAATCTAGTTCATTCTTTAAATTTAGCAGCTAGGTGTCCAACTATGCCAGACACTATTCTCATGGCAATATACAGTGGTAAAGACTCATTTCATTTCAAGGCATTAGACTACATTAAAATACATTAAAATAACCTTATGTATTCTAAATAATAATATTTGTAAACCTTTAATGTTACATAGAATACAAATCCATTATAATATGGAATTTATATTGTAATTTATAATTTTATTACTGATTAGTTAGGAATGTTTCTTTATTAAATGTCACTTATGGCTTCATAAACCATTTGTATTCTCTTAATATATTTAATAATATATAGTTTGATTCACTAACCTTCCCCAATAACTCTCTAAAAGCAATTTTGAAAAAAATTTAAGAGAAAGTATTGATAAAACTACTGAGACCAGGATGCAGAATTTGCTTGTTCAGTTTTCCCTCTTCAACAAACCTTGTCTGATCAGCACAAAGTGTGTCTCTGCAATGGAACTTAAGGAAATTTAGTTACCATTAGCATGTGTTTATTTTCATTATTTTTTTAAAATATATTTTATTGATTTTTTTACAGAGAGAAAGGGAGAGGGATAGAGACTTAGAAACATTGATGAGAGAGAAACAT
>NW_005370992.1:150106-150609 GCF_000412655.1 Myotis brandtii
ACACTCTATCCACTGAGCCAAGCCGGTCAGGGCAGCATGTGTTTATTTTATGTAATCATATAAATTGGTCATATCAATTATTAGCTTCTTGTATATATGAAATATTTACATAACTGAATACAAAAATATACAAACACAATTCCTTAGTCCCAGTCAAATTGAAAACCAATAATAAATATAGAGTAGTGATTAACAAAAATTGAACTGTGTGAAAATCTTCGAGATAATTTGTCAGAATACAGATTGATGGGCCCATCTCTAGTTTTTGACTCAGTGCATCCGCCTTTGTGCAAAGTTCTCAGGTGATGCTGGTGCTGTTGATCTATGGACTATACTATGGACACCAATGCTTTCAAGTATAAGTATCAAAATATATTTCCTTCAAAAATTACTATTTTAAACCTGTGAACCATTCAGTTTTCCTTTGGGTAGCTTTGTATTTCCAAACAGCCAGAGTCTGTTCCTAAATGGTATATACACTGAGTGGCCAGATTATTATGACC
>NW_005370992.1:152166-159001 GCF_000412655.1 Myotis brandtii
ACCCACAGGTTGAGAACCGCTGCTCTATAGCAATGGTCATCTTCCTTTCTTCCTAAAACTCTGAATTTATTCCTTCATTTACTTTTCAAATACTCATCAACCAATTCTATTCATTAAGAAGAAAAACTTTCTCTTACTACTTTTACTTGGGAATTGAAATATTCCTACCTACTCAGCATCTGTTCTGTACATTTCTTCATTCATACATTCGTCCAACAAATGTCTACTAATGCCAACTATGGCCCAGGCATTGTTTCTGGTGGCATAATAATGACTAAGCTGGACACAGTGGGCCACCTCATACAGTTTTTTTTCTTTTTCTTTTTTATTGCTTAAAGTATTACTAAGGGTATTACATATGTGTCCTTTTTTTCCCCGCCCTTGACAATACCCCGGCTTCCCCTACCCCCCAGTGTCTTATGTCCATTGGTTTTGCTTATATGCATGCATACAAGTCCTTCGGTTGATCTCTTACTCCCCTCCCTTCTGCCCCCCAACCCTCTCTGGCCTTCCCACTGCAGTTTGACAATCAGTTTGAGGCAGCTCTGCCTCTGTATCTATTATTGTTCAAAAGTTTGTAATGGTCTTTATTATCCATGAATGAGTGAGATCATGTGGTATTTTTCCTTCATTGACTGGCTTATTTCACTTAGCATAATGCTCTCCAGCTCCATCCATGCCGTTGCAAATTGTAAGAGTTCCTTCTTTTTTACAGCAGCATAGTATTCCATCGTGTAGATGTACCACAGTTTTCTAATCCATTCATCTACTGATGGGCACTTAGGCTGTTTCCAGATCTTAGCTATGGTGAATTGTGCTGCTATGAACATAGGGGTGCATATATCCTTTCTGATTGGTGTTTTTGGTTTCTTGGGATATATTCCTAGAAGTGGGATCACAGGGTCAAATGGGAGTTCCATTTCCAGCTTTTTGAGGAAACTCCATACTGTCTTCCATAGTGGCTGCACCAGTCTGCATTCCCACCAGCAGTGCACAAGTGTTCCTTTTTCTCCACATCCTCTCCAGCACTTGTCGTTTGTTGATTTGTTGATGATAGCCATTCTGACAGGTGTGAGATGGTACCTCATTGTTGTTTTGATTTGCATCTCTCGGATGATTAGTGACTTTGAGCATGTTTTCATATGTCTCTTGGCTTTCTGAATGTCCTCTTTTGAAAGGTGTCTATTTAGATCCTTTTCCCATTTTTTGATTGGATTTTTTATCTTCCTTTTGTTAAGTTGTATGAGTTCCCTATAGATTTTGGAGATTAGGCCCTTATCAGAAATCAACAAATGACAAGTGCTGGAGAGGATGTGGAGAAAAAGGAACACTTGTGCACTGCTGGTGGGAATGCAGACTGGTGCAGCCACTATGGAAGACAGTATGGAGTTTCCTCAAAAAACAAAACATGGAACTCCCATTTGACCCTGTGATCCCACTTCTAGGAATATATCCCAAGAAACCAGAAACACCAATCAGAAAGGATATATGCACCCCTATGTTCATAGCAGCACAATTCACCATAGCTAAGATTTGGAAACAGCCTAAGTGCCCATCAGTAGATGAATGGATTAGAAAACTGTGGTACATCTACACGATGGAATACTATGCTGCTGTAAAAAAGAAGGAATTCTTACCATTTGCAACAGCATGGATGGAACTGGAGAGCATTATGCTAAGTGAAATAAGCCAGTCAAATGAAAGAAAAATACCACATGATCTCACTCATTTATGGATAATAAAGACCATTATAAACTGATGAACAAAAATAGATACAGAGGCAGAGCAGCATTGAAAATACTGTCAAACTACAGTGGGAAGGCCTGGGAGGGTTGATGGGTGGTCAGGGATAGGAGATCAACTGAAGGACTTGTATGCATGCATATAAGCATAATCAATGGACACAAGACACTAGGGATGCATATATCCTTTCTGATTGGTGAATATATCTATTTGCTACTCTTCTGAAAAAAACAATATCATTGTTACAAATTATTACTAGAAAAAATAAAATGATAAAGACAGATATAAAGAAAAACAATTCAGTTAAGTTTGTGAAGTTAGGCAAAAGAAGAACTATAAGTAAATAGTCCACAAACATGTAAAAATACATATCCCCCCAATAATTATTTGAGAAAGAGAAATAAATGAAACAATTGCAAGACATTATTTTGTCCATCTTTATCATATCCTATTAATTAAGTCATTCACTCATAGATTATTTATCTTAATCATTTTGTTTTTAATATCCAAGTTCTGTCTTTTTTAATAGTGAACAGTCCCTCATCTAGTATGCCATTGGTGTGCCCTTGTGAAGATTCTTACTTATCTCTGCAGAATTTTTTTCTGCTTTTATTTCTTGACTGATGTGATCCCTCAAGCTGTTGAAAGACCTAAAATTTCCCATACACTTATGGCTGCCCTTCCAGTTTTTAGCACTTCTTCAACTGAGTATATTCTATGTGGTTATTTTTGGCTGCCAACATCACCCTAGGCCCATTCACCAAGCACCACTGCTTTCTCCTACAAGTCATGATCTTCATTCTGAAGTGTTCTTCTTTACCTGTTCAGATTACATTACTACTACACAGTATTTTAGTTCCTAACTTTGGTTCCTCCTCAGTTTACTGCCTTGACTTTATATTCCAGGCCACAATCTTTATTATTGTTGTCTCCACTCTGATTGAGATACTTGCTGTAGTTTCTTCTATAAAATGCTACTGTTTGGCCACAAAATATTTGTGCCAGCCATTTATTACTGATGTTTTGTTCAAGTTAATTTCTGTCCTGCAAACTGGAACTGTTCAGTGGTGTTGACCGCATTTCTTTGAGGAGGCATGTACTATCTATAATAATAAAAGCATAATATGCTAATTAGACCAGACAGCCAAACGACCTTCCAGATGTCCTTCTGAGGCTATGGGACCCCCCTCCTGTGCACGAACTTTGTGCACCAGGCCTCTAGTGTAATATGAATGGGGGGAAAATAACTGAAGACACTTGAGTTATATTACGAATTAAATTGAACTTAGTATATTCATGTACATTTAGAAATAGATTAAAAATTAACCTTAGTTTTTTTATAATTTTTATCTTGCAGTTTGAAATGTGTGTCATTTTGATTTCACACTATTTTTATAAGTGCTCACTTCACTTAGTAAATTCTAATGGCATGATTTGATTTTTATTGGCTTTTAGAAGCCAATATACAATTATACATTCTGGTACCAATGTTGAAAGTCATTCCTAATCTTACCTGGAAGTCAAGACTCACGGAGCATTTCATTTTCACTATAGAAGCAAAAGCTCAAAAAGAGCTTGCAGGTGGAGAGATAGTGTCACAAAAAAATTCAAAAAGATGAAATAGTTATTGGTGGATTCTACAGAACCTGAGGGTCAGAAGGATCTAAAGAAGGGAATTTTTAAAAAATATATTTTTATTGATTTCAGAGAGGAAGAGAGAGGGAGAGAGAGATAGAAACATCAATGATGAGAGAGAATCATTGATCGGCTGCCTCCTGCACCCCCTCACTGGGGATTGAGCCCACAACCCAGGCATTTGCCCTTGACCAAAATTAAACCCTAGACCCTTCAGTCCACAGGCCGATGCTCTATCCACTGAACCAAGCCAGCTAGGGCAAGAAGGGAAGTTTTGCTAAAGGAATTGATGAAATAGATATTTGGTTTTTGAAATTAAGGAAACTATCCTTATCAAATAAAATCTATACTAATAAAAAGGTAATATTCTAATTAAACTAAGTCGACTGGACATCTTCCGGTTGTCCTGACTTCCTTACAGACAAAGCCACAGTGGCGGGGGCCAAGGCAGAGGCAATTAGGGGCGATCAGACCGGCAGGGGAGAGCAGTTAGCGGTGATCAGGCACGAACTTTGTGCACCAGGCCTCTAGTGTAATATAAATGGGGGGAAAATAACTGAAGACACTTGAGCTATATTATGAATTAAATTGAACTTAGTATATTCATGTACATTTAGAAATAGATTAAAAATTAACCTTAGTTTTTTTATAATTTTTATCTTGCAGTTTGAAATGTGTGTCATTTTGAAGCATTTTTTAAAAAAATCAAATTAAATTGTGATTGTCAGTAATTGTAGTCATCTGGACTCAGTATGTATTGGACTTAATTTAAGGATAATTTAAGGATAATTAACCTCTACCTCATACTTTCATTTCTTAATCTTTCCAATTAATTCCCATACACTGATAGAAGTCAACCCTTTTGATTATATGTTCTTGCCTAGTTTTTCTTTCTCCTTTTGTGGTGTGCCCCCAGACAAAAGGAAGCGGGGGTAAGAGGGTTGTCCTGTAAGAATTTTCTTTTCTCCCAAAGGTGGTCATGGGGATGGTAGAATGTTTTCTTGGTGTTTTTTGTTTGTTTTTGTTGTTGTTGTTGTTTTTTGTTTGTGTTTTTTTTGGGGGGGATAGGGTGTTTTTTTGGTGGTGATGAAAATACAGTGACATATTTAATTCTGCACATACAAATTTAATCATTTCATAATGCATGTGAATTGTCTTAAAAATTAAATGTGTGTTGTTGTTTTTTTCTTTTCTTCTTCTCCAGAAATGATGGCTTCAGGTAAAAAGCCTTAATTAGGCACAAAAGTCACATTGAAGTACTTTGGACAACTTCCCAGATCTGCTGTGCCTCTTTTTTGTGTGTGTTATATTGGCATCAGCACTTCATATTTATTCTAAGGAAAAAGTCATTTTTCAAAGCTAAATACACAGTGATATTGTTAATGGCAAAATGGTACCAGATGTTAGACCTAGGTCAGTGATGGCGGACCTATGACACGCGTGTCAGAGGTGACACACGAATTCATTTTTTTTGTTGATTTTTCTTTGTTAAATGGCATTTAAATTTATAAAATAAATATCAAAAATATGTCTTTGTTTTACTATGGTTGCAAATATCAAAAAATTTCTATATTTGACACGGCACCAGAGTTAAGTTAGGGGTTTTTCAAAATGCTGACACGCCAAGCTCAAAAGGTTCGCCATCACTGACCTAGGTGCTTGAGTTTGGCTAGGAAAGAATTCAGAACCAAGACCCAAATATAAGTGAAAGTTTATTTAGAAAGTCACAAAGGTAGAATAAGTGAGCCAGCTGGGCTGCATGGCTCAGGAAATGAGTCACAGAGGCAAAAGAAGGGCCCTTGGAGCTTAGGAGAAAGAAAAGCGAAGACAACAAGCCTGCGAGAAGGAGAAGGTGGAAGGTGCAGATGTGCTTCAGAGACAGAGAGAGAGAGTGTCAGCCCTGGGCCCTTTGTCTTCAGGGCTTTTATCTGGAGGTATCCAGGAAGGATCTCAATAGAATATTCATCAGCTTTCCAGGTTTGTCTCCTCAGGATCCTTGAGTTTGGCTAGGAAAGAATTCAGAACCAAGACCCAAATATAAGTGAAAGTTTATTTAGAAAGTCACAAAGGTAGAATAAGTGAGCCAGCTGGGCTGCATGGCTCAGGAAATGAGTCACAGAGGCAAAAGAAGGGCCCTTGGAGCTTAGGAGAAAGAAAAGCAAAGACAACAAGCCTGCGAGAAGGAGAAGGTGGAAGGTGCAGATGTGCTTCAGAGACAGAGAGAGAGAGTGTCAGCCCTGGGCCCTTTGTCTTCAGGGCTTTTATCTGGAGGTATCCAGGAAGGATCTCAATAGAATATTCATCAGCTTTCCAGGTTTGTCTCCTCAGGATCCTGGTCTCCACTGATTGGGCAGGGGATCATAGTCATTGTTGCTGGTTCTGTTGTCATCCATGGCATCATTTCATCTGGTCTTTGCTGCTTTTCTGGGCTTGGAGCTGAAACACAATTTGAGGCCTAAATGTTAACTCTGATTTGACCACAACTGTGGTCAACCTGTTGTCATCCATGGCATCATTTCATCTGGTTTTGCTGCTTTTCTGGGCTTGGAGAAACACAATTTGAGGTCTAAATGTTAACTCTGATTTGACCACAACTGTGGTCAACAGACCTGAGGCTTTGTTCCTAAGAATATTTGAGGCGGGTCAGAACCTCATTGTCCTGAGGGCTTAACGCTTAAGGGAGTGGTTGGGCAAGGGAGTCATATGAGGTTATTCTCCAGCCCCCTTGTTTCTCCTCTGAGGGGATCTACCACATGATAGGGACATCCTGGTTAGGAAAGGTCAAGGGAGGGTCTGAACTGTATCACCAGCCATATGAACGGTCAGGGGTCTAAATCGCATGACTAGCAATATTTTAGGGGAAAAAAGGTTAACCTGAGGCTGGGTCCCAGTCTGCAACACTTGTTTTCCCAGTTTTGCCCTTTATTAGGCACCTGGGGCTCTCTGCCCTGGTGAAGTTTTGTACCTGGCCTATCATTCCTGCTCTGCTCATGCCTGTCTAACTGCCTACTATAATATCATTAATTCGGCAACATTGAGGAAATAACAAAAACATCTATATATACCTCATGTCCTTTTAAAATTGTGAGATGAAGAAACAAATAAAGAAGATGGCTGTATTAAGCAAATCTAGTTTATAAAATCGGTAACACAAAAAAGGCTTTTGTCAAGTTAGAAAATATTCATGCTGTTACTCTTCACTTTTCAAATGTGACTTATTAAATATCACAAAATTATCTGTTTGATAGTTAAGAAAATTGCTTTACATTTGAAATTTGAGGAATTATACTTTGTTGAAAGCTTATACAGCAATTGTTGCTGAGGTGGCAAGAAATGGAATACTGTTTAATTCAAATGTGTTGTTGCAATAAACTACTAGACTTATTTTTTATGTAATGTGAGATTCATTAGAATTGATTGGACTTTTAGTATTTTACATGAGTTAGGTAGATAAATA
>NW_005370992.1:160533-162511 GCF_000412655.1 Myotis brandtii
CAAAAAAATTACATATATATATATATATATATATATAATTTATTTATTTATTTAAGAGAGGAATGAAGAGGGAGAGAGAGAAACTTCAATGATTAGAGAGAATCATTGATCAGCTGCCTCCTGCATGCCCCCTATTAGGGATTGAGCCCACAACCTGAGCATGTGCCCTTGACAGGAATTAAACCTGGGACCCTTTAGTCTGCAGGCCTTTATCCACTAGCCAAACCGGCCAGGGCAAGTCTGAATATTTAAAGATATAATTCATTTTTATTTGTTTAAATTTATTTTAATTTCATTTTGTAAGCAAGTAAAAAATACTCAAATATTTACTGTATACAAACATGGTTTATGGTTCTGTGCTGGTTACTCTGGGATCAAACAAGAAGTAAGGGATTGATTCCTTATTAAGAAGTTAATGTTGAGCCCTAGCCAGTTGCGCAGTGGTTAGAGAATTAGCCTGGGGACTGAAGGGTTGCAGGTTCAATTCTAGTCAGTCAGGTACCTTGATTGCAGGCTCGATCCCTGGCCCTGGTCAGGACACATGTAGGAGGCAACCAATTTATTTTGTCTCTCTCACATTCTCTCTCTCTCTCCCTTTCTCTCTCTCTTTCCCTCTCTCTGTCTCTCTCTTTCCCTCTCCCTCCCTTCCACTCTCCCTAAAAAATTAATGGAAAAATATCCTTGGTGAGGAATAACAACAACAACAAAATTAATTTAATGATGTCGATAAAAAAAAATATATGAGGACGAAATTCCTCTTCTGAGTATTTTCCCAAAAAACTTGAAAAGAGCCCTAGATGATGTTCAGTGGTTAGTCTGCTCCACCCCCACTCCCTTCCACTCTCTCTTAAAAAACAAAACAAAACAAACAAACAAAAAAAACATTGGGAAAAATATCCTCGTGTGAGGATCAATAACAACAGCAAAAAACTTCAAAACATTTATTCACAAAGATATAAGCACGCCTATATTCATTGCAGCATTATTCACGGTGGCCAAGACATGGAGACAACCAAAGTGTCCTGTGATGGAGGACTGGATAAAGAAGATGTATATAGCACATATACACTATGGAATACTATTCAGCAATAAGAAAAGATGAAATATTGCCATTTGCACAATAACATGGATGGTCTTTGAGAATATTATGCTAAGCTATTTCCAATAGGTCAGTCAGAAAAAGCTAAGAACCATATGATTTCACTCATATGTGGGATATGAAACGGAAACTCATAGACACAGACAAATAAAGGGTAAAGGGGGCAAAATATGTGGTGATGGAAGATGATTGGATTTTTGGTGGTGGGCACACAATGCAATGTAAAAATCATGTATCACGGAAATGTACACTTGAAATCTATACGGTCTTATTACCAATGTCACACCAATAAATCCTATATAATAAAACCCTAATATGCAAATAGACCAAACTGTGGAATGACTGCTCACTATGAAATGACCACCAGGGGGCAGATGCTCAACATAGGAGCTGCCCCCTGGTGGTCAGTGTGCTCCCACAGGGGGAGCGCTGCTCAGCCAGAAGCCGGGCTCATGGCTGGGCAAGTGCACCGGAGGTGGCAGGAATCTCTGTGACAGCACTAAGGAGCAGTGAGCCTAGTGATAGGGAGCAGCAAGCAGGAGGGTGGTAAGGAGCAAGGGGTCCTGGACTATGAGAGGGCACAGGCTGGACTGAGGGACCCCCTCCACTCCCAGTGCACGAATTTCGTGCACTGGGCCTCTAGTCCTATATAATAAAAGGCCAGCAACCATAACGACCAGAATGACTGCTCAACCAGTTGCTATGAGGTGCATTGACCACCTCTCAGTCCCTCCCCCTTGCAGCATGGTGAACGGGGAACCATGGGGAACCAGGTGCCTGGTGGCGGCAGCTGGAGTAAAGCAGCCTGGGGCCCGGGTGCCGTAGGGAAGCCGGTGCCGGCAGCTAGGGGAAGGAAGGCCTACTCTTGCACGAATTTTC
>NW_005370992.1:162860-172950 GCF_000412655.1 Myotis brandtii
CCCCCCCACGGGCCCTGCTCTGTGTGTGACGGGGTAGAGCCATAACCTCCCCATCGGCCCTGCCCTGAGTGTGACAGTGGCGGTGCCCCAACCCCCTGATCGGCCCTGCTCTGTGGGTGATAGAGGGCAGCGCCCCAACCCCCTGATCCGCCCTGCTCTGTGTGTGACAGGGGGCGGTGCCCTAACTCCCCTATTGGCCCTACTCTGTGCGTGACAGGGGTGAGCTCCCCAACCACCTGATGGGCCCTGCCCTGCCTCTAGTTTATTTATAAAAGGGAAAAAGAAGAAAGATCAAGAAGCCTCTAAGAAATGCTGTGTGTTGGGTATTGAAGGCTTTTGAGAGAACAGCTTGAGTTTGCGGAGCTTAGCCTGTTTCTTTTTCTGCCTGAGAATGTGGAAGATGGATCATACTCTTCTAGGTTAATTTGAAGGGAAAAAAATCCCTTCAAGTTATTTTGACGAATGTATCTTGAATATTTGTGAATCATTATTTGAGAATCATTGCTGAAATATATAAGATTTACATGATTTCCTAGATCTCACCAGAGTAGGGCAACTTTTTTTTCTTAGTGTAAGAAGTAATGTAGAAATGTAAAATAGACATATTAAAACACTTCTTTTGTTTATATATATGTTAGATTGATAAATGTGAGCTTAAACCAAATTTATATATACCAAATCAAATTCTAAAAAGTATCTCAATAAAAAAATTAAATTAAGTATACATAGACACACTTCTTGCTATATTATTGCCACTGGTTACCTTCTACTTATAGTTGAACAACCAAATCATCACATATGCTTCAAGTAGCTTTTGAAATGCCATTTGAATTCTGAATACTCCAAATTAAAAGCATAAAATTAATCAGCATTCTAAGTGTTGTTTTTTTGTTAAAGAAGGTATTTATTTTATTTGCCTTGACAATTTTCTTATAACTGCTCAATGATTCTGTGAACCAGTTTGATGCAAAACCAGGATATTTCTGAAACAGTAGCATTAGATGATAAATATGTTCTTTAATAAAAGTCATAAGATGAATTGCTTATAAAACTTTATGTTGTTAACACAATTCTAAAAAAGTAAAGCTCAAAAGCTATCCCCAACATTTATGTTTGAGGTAATGTTCAGTTTATTCAACTCTCCACTGGCAAGAATGTGTCAAGAAGAGTCATCTAAAGTGATAAAATTTTCAATTTAATTCTTCAAATATTTATTGAGCAATTACAATGTGCAAGCTACTGCTTAGACTCAGTTAAGGAGACAAGGATTTTGCCCTACAGAATCTTTTTTTTTAAAAAAAAAGTAAGCAACTATATAAGCTTGTAGCTGTTATCTTTAGAATTAGGTACAGATATCTTTATGAATGTTATTACTATAGTTTTCAAGGTATAAGCCATATTTTTCAGACTTGTGATTATCGCCGAAAAAGTAAATTATAGGAACTAGTTCAATAAGCTAATTTGTTATTATTTTTTGTTGTTGTCAAAGGATCAGATTTATTAAAAAGTTGTGATAAAAAGTTGTGATAAAAAGAAAAAAAAGCCAACTCTAAGGAATTTTTAGTTGAGTTTTCATATCCTCTATATAATATTTTTCCTTTTTGTAAATTACTAGTTGAGAAATGAAAAGCCATTGTCTTAGCAATGTGGAGAGGACGTTAAGAAGAATGGCTACTTAGGTGATTGAAGAGGGTCAGTTTAGGAGGTAGAAGCTTTCTGAGAGAGAAATACGTGGGTTGGAGTGATTTTCAATGAAAAAGGAAATGAGTAATACAAAAGTAGTAGAAATACTGTACAAAACAGGGACATTCTTTTGCTTTTCTGCTCTAAAAAATTGTATGAGGTGAGGACGCTGAAATTCTTTAATTTTTAAAATTGCATTTATGTCCGTAGTTGGATATTGGCAAGTTGGGATTCAGTATGGTGGAGGTGAAATATGTTATGATGGCCTATGTGTTGGGTATGATTTTCAGGATGTCTTTGTTTGGCTAAAATGCCCAGAGAAATTAAAACAAAACATTAAAATAACCAAATTGATACAAAAAATGAACTCTGCTTATAACTTCACTATAGTTTTTATGCTACATTTATTATTTTATATAACACTGATCTTTATTCTAATATAAAAGATTGTCTTCAAAGAACATTAAATAAAAAAATCTAGGAGACATGGCTGTATATAATCTATTTTAAAATAGTAAATATTGACAACCAGATTTTAAAGTTTATACAAAGAGGCAAAATGTATGGAATAGCCAGCACAATATTGAAGGGGAAGAACAAAGTTTGAGGACAGAGACTCTCTGACTTCAAGGCTTACTATAAAGTTATAGTTAATAAGACAGTGTGATTTGGTGAAAATAAAATAGGCATATGCATCAAGGGGAAACATAACTGATCTTTGATGAAGGAGCAAAGACAATAAATACAGTGAGACAAGAGAGTCTCTTCAACAACTGGTGTTAGAACAAGACAAACACATATAAACAAATAATGAATGTAGATACAGACTTTATACCCTTCACAAAAATTTATTCAAATGATTACAGCCCTAACTGTAAAACACAAAACTACCAAACTCATGAATCTATAATAATAAAAGTGTAACATGCAAATCAACCAAATGACCAAACAGTAAAACAACTGTCTGGACAAACACAATATGACATGCACTGGTGCCAGGCCCCCTAAGGTGGGTGCGATGAGATTGGTTGGGGGGCCCTGCCATCTCTCCATGATCGCCCTGCAGAGGGAGGCCCAGGCCACCAGGGGCAGGGCAATCAATCAGGGCGGCTCAACTATCACCCCGCAGAGGGTGGCTCAGGCCACCCTCTATGGGGCTATTGATGGGGGGGCGGTCTGGGGAACCAGAAGTGTATGTTGGTGGACACGGGCAGCACCAGGCCAAGGCAGGTGCGGGTGGGAGGGAGGCTGCAAAGCCAGGGCTGCGAAGCCGGCAGCTGGGGGAAGGAAGGCCTACCCTTGCATGAATTTCATGCATTGAGCTTCTAGTGATAACATAAAAAAAATCTAGATGACCTAGGCTAAAGGACCTAGCCAAGGACTTTTTAAATACAACACAAATGGTACAATCAATGAAAGAAATAACATATAAGCTACTTTCCTTAAAATAAAAAAAAAAATGTCTGCTCTGTAAAAGACAATGTCAAAAATGAGAGAATCAGCTACAGATTGAGAGAAAATATTTACAAAAGACATGTCTGATAAAATAGACCAAAAATCTTAACTGACACCTCACCAAAGAAGAAATACAGGTGGAATAAGGATATGAAAAAAATGCTTTCTATCATGTATCTTCGGGGAAATGAAAACTACAACAACAATGAGATACCACCATGCACCTAATAGAATGGCCAAAATTCAGGACATTGGCAACACCAAATGCCAGGGAGCATGTAAAGCAGCAA
Source organism: Myotis brandtii (assembly GCF_000412655.1). Taxonomy (NCBI): domain Eukaryota; kingdom Metazoa; phylum Chordata; class Mammalia; order Chiroptera; family Vespertilionidae; genus Myotis; species Myotis brandtii. The sequence goes on from NW_005370992.1 coordinate 166,289, forward strand.
GAACACTCATTGATTGCTAGTGGGAAAGCAAAATGGGACTGCTGCTTTGCAAGACAGTTTTATGGTTTCTTCCAGACCTAAACATTCTCTTGCCATAGGATACAGCAATCATGCTCCTTGGTATTTACTCAAGGAGTTGAAAATGTCCACAAATACTAGTACACCTGCACACAAATCTTTATATCATAACTTTATTTATGATTGCCAAAACTTGCAAGCAACTAAGATGTGTTTTAGTAGGTGAATAATCAAACAATGGTACGTTCAGACAATGGGATATTATTCAATGCTAAAAATGAGTGAGCTATCAACTTGAGAGTTACTATATGTCACTATATATTCATTTCATGTTACTATAGATTAATCAGTTGTAACAACTGTACCACTGTAGGGCAGGATGTTGATAATGAGGGAAACTGTGAGTATGGGGGAAAGGTTATATGGGGAGAATTTTTATAATTTTCCTCATATTTTTCTGTTAACCTAAAACTTCTAAAAATAAATTTTTAATAAAATTATATGGCATTTCAGAGATTCAATGGATCAAAAATAATGCCTAATCAAATATATTTTATTAGTTTACTAGGACTTTCACAACACAGTAGCACAAATTGGGTGGCTCAAACAACTGTGATGTATTTCCTTATTGATTCTGGAGACTAGATACAGAGATCGAGGTGTTATCAGGGTTCATTTCTTATGAAGCTTGTCTTGGCTTGTAGATGACTATTCTTTCCTTCTGTCTTCACATGATCTTCCGTGTGTGTGTGTGTGTGTATTTGGTTAGGATTTGCTCTAATGACCTCATTTCAACTTAATTACCTTATTAAAGATTATCGTCCAACTGAGTTACATACTGAGATACTGAAGGTTAGTGCTTCAACATAAGAATGTGAGGGGAGGGGGCATAAATCAGTCTTAAACATAGGTGAAATCTCTCTTCCTTTCTGTAGATTAACTTTATATATCATATATTTCACTTAAAGGCAACTTCCTTTATACCTAACACATTTTTTTCTACTATTTAAAATCTTTCTTTGTTTGTTGAGGTGAAAAAGATGGTCCTTCTTTGCTGATGTCAAAATCAAAGCCAAATATTATATTTTATGGCAAAAGATCTAAACATGATACATTGATAAAAATTCCCCATAGTTCCAAAAAGTGATTAAATACAATTTAGATGCTAGAGCATACATTTAGAATATGCATTATAATCAAGTAGTGTTCATTACAGTAGAGCAAGGCTGGTTTAATTAGGAAATATATCAATATTTGATCTTAAATAAACACATTCAATTATATAAAACTGAAAGAATATACCACAATATGCTAACAAGTCATACCAAAAATTTGGTAATCTTTTCTTTAACTTTAAAAACAATTATTTTTATTGTTTATTGTTGAAAGTATTACAGATATTCCCCCCCCCATTAACCCCCTCAACCCCACCTACCTCCCTGCAGGCCTTCACCACAACTGAACAATAAATAAAATGAAACAACTTAAAAACTTAAAATGAGAAAATAATTTATTATAGTAAAATTTATTCAAGTAGCTAATAAAATAATAAAGTCACAGTGATTAAAATCAGAAAAGAGAGATGCTATTATTGGCCATTATTTATATTCTAGAAGGATGCTTATGTTTAGGAAAACAGACATGATTCATACACTTTTAATAATTCCTGAAGAGAGTGGTCCCCACCTAAATGGACTCCTTTTAGGAGGTCAGGTAATTACTATGTCCTTGACCCCAGCTCTGTGTCCTATTAGCCAATTCTGAGAGACAAGAAAATGACGTGTTATAAAATAGAAGCCTTCCATTGTATGATTTTACCAATCATTAGAAATTAGTTTGATATTCCAATTACAATAGTGGAAAAATATAAAACAGTATAGTAAACGTAGAAGGTCTATTCACACAAAAATATAAAATTATTTAACTAAGGATCCCTGAATTATATAGACAGGCATGTAGTTTTCCTGGATTTTAATATTTAATATAAAAATATAAATCATTTAAAGTTATAATTTCCAGCCGAAACCGCTTTGGCTCAGTGGATAGAGCATCGGCCTGGGGACTGAAAGGTCCCTGGTTTGATTCCAGTCAAGGGCATGTACCTGGGTTGCGGGCACATCCCCAGTGGGAGATGTGCAGGAGGCAGCTGATCGATGTTTCTCTCTCATCCATGTTTCTAACTCTCTATCTCTCTCCCTTCCTCTCTGTAGAAAATCAATAAAATATATTTTTAAAAAAGTTATAATTTCCAAATGGTTTCTTGCAAGCTGTAAAAAACGCTTTAGAAGTTCAAAAGAAGTAATGTATTTCTAAGACTTTTCAACTGGTTTTTACAATAAAACACAATGTATTTAGACTGAAATAATGCTAATATAATGAAACCATTTACCATTATAAAATTAACGGTGCAGTCTCAAATACACTTCATATGCATAATTGTGCATACCATTAATTCCTTTCCAGTTTCATCAATTATCACTAACAGAATTAACCATGCTTTCCCACTGACATTGCAGTCTCCAAAGGTATCAGTTGTATATATCCATCTTAATTTTTTCTAATATTTTACATTTTTATTTATAAAACTATTTATAAAAATAATCTATAAAACTGTAAAATATTAGAAACAAGATAATGCATCTAAATCTAGTAAAGGCCCAATTTATTAAGTCAGAAAATATAAAAGCCATAAAGAATGCATTATTAATTAACATTTTCTGTATGGAAGACCTTACCAAAATCAATAGATTAAATTCTACTCCAAAAGATATTATTATGATATATAACATGGAAAAAGGGTTAATATCCCAGTACAACAAGATCTCTACACAGAAAATATTAAATAAAATGTGGGCAAAAGTTTAAACTGGCAATTATTAGAAACAAATGAAATTATGCAAACAACTAAAAGTAAACATATCCTCATTCATATTAATATTTTACATTGTGTTTTAAAATAACTTATTCTAACCATACTTTATTTTATCTTTCATAAATTATTATAATAAGAAAAAGCTTATAAATCATTGTTTATCTAAATATAACTACATAATTTAGATAATAGTAGGGATAATTTTGAAATAATCAGTAATTATTAGTACCTTTACTTCAATAAGGTTGATGAATAACTCAATTTTCTAAAAAGTTCAATGCAAACATGTATATACTTATTGTAGTAGTAATAACCTCAATTGTAAGGATTGCTTTGCATAGTTGATTGTAATAAATCATTGCAACTTTTCACAATAAGTCGTTCTAAATAAATATGCCAGGAATTTCAATTCTTGATGGGACGGAATATGCATAGATAAAATTAAAACATAACTTTTAACTTAGTGGACTAGTGCATTTATACTGCTAAATCTTATTTTATAATAGAGATTTAAACTTATTCATTATATTTAACCAAGTGCTCTTTGTCAATCATTTTTAGAGTAAATATATCTCAATAAGTACAATTGAAACATATAGTTTTTTAAAATATATTTTTATTGATTTCAGAGAGGAAGGAAGGGCAGAGCTAGGAATATCAATGATGAGAGAGAAGGCATCATCGATTGGCTGCCTCCTGTACATCCCACACTGGGAATCGAGCCTGCAACCTGGGCATGTACCTTTGACTGGAATCAAACCCAAGACCCTTCAGTCCGCAGGCTGACACTCTGTCCACTGAGCCAAACCAGCTAGGACAAAACATATAGTTTTAATTATGTTTTCAGCCTAGGCCAAGTCAAATTACTTGGTATATATTTTCATGTAAATATGTTCATTAGTTAAATATTCAAATATATTAGTGATTTTATATCTAATGCTGGTGAGATCATATAGATACAATCATGTTTACTTTTTTTTCTGGAAGGATTATTTGTTGCTATAACATTTGGGGACTATGATTTGACAATATAACTTATATTTTAAAAGTTATTAATCTATGATCAAAAAAGTTAACTTTTGGAGTCCAGGAGCAGACAATTTCACTGGTGAATTGTACCAAACATTAAAAAAGGAATTAATAATCATCTTTCTCAAACTCTTCTAAGCAATAGAAGAGGAGATAACACTTCTAAACTCCTTTCATGAGGCTAACATTATTATATTAATTCCAAAATTTGATTGCATGACTAATGTTTAGTGTTTGATTCATGTAGGTAAAAGTGAAATATTTTGAAATTATTGTGGATGAAAAGGGCCACTTGCTAACCTGATTAGCTCAGGGAAGGCCTTCATGGTGACCTTGGAAACTCAGAGACCTAAAGTAACAACAAAGGATGGTCTGAAATTAAAACTTTTTTTTATCTAAAAGCACTTCATGGTGAGTAGTCATGTTCTAGGCCAGTATCTTTCCTGACAAAGGTCAATCTTTACCTTAACTAAGCCTGTCTATTGTCTTTTGCATTTATGATAATATTCCTTTGGAATGTCAGGGTAACTCCTTTTCCAGACCCCACAGTGCACAACCAGAGCACCAGGGCATAGGCCATAAATCCTCATGTTAATTGATGACTGTTAACTATCCTGAACCCACCAATGTAAAAGAAGTATGTGTCTTCATTTTACTTTTCATCCAATCCCAGAGGTTTCCCCACTTTGCTATTCCCCACCTCCCTAATTATCACCAATGGATGTTATGTAACCCATTTACATGTCCTCTTTTGATTGTAAGGTATAAAATAAGGTGAAAATTGCCATTCTCCAGAGCATAATCTCAATCCCTTGAGATTTTGCTTTCCAGGAATAGTCAACAGTGTCAGCTCAAATAAATTCTTCACAGGTTTGAATGTTTCTTACATTGATATCATTCTGATTAATGAATCCATATACATGATGAACATAAAATTACCTGTAGATTTAGTCATTATGAGAATATCGAACAAGTTTCTCTCAGTGTTTTAGTCATCGCTAACTGTGCTTTGAATGATAATTAATGACAATAATTGCTAACAATTATTAAATACATATTAATCTCATGCCTTACAGAATACTTTTTATGCATTCTTGCATTTAATCTTCAAAAATCTTTGAATTAAATATTATTATCCTCATTTCAAAGATGGGAGAACCGAAGCTTAACAAGTATAAGTGAATTGCCCTTGATCTCATAGTTATTAAGTGACTGAGTCAGAATTCAAACCAAAATCATCTCACCCAGAGCCAACAGACTCATGTTAAAACAAACAAACAAATGAAGCTTTAACCTATAAATTTGAAGATTTAAGTGGCTTTATTAAGTTATTTATGAATTTGGCAGCTTCCCACCTAGCAACTAGATTAGCAGGATGTTCCCAGGGCGGTATAAAATGAAAGGTTTTTATAGGAAGAAATGTGGGGCAAGGGAGCTATTAACAAAATAAATAATTATTTTGGAATTGGGGCTTCTTTTTGTGAGGGAAGAGAAAGGTTGGTGTTTTTGTCTTACAGATTGTCTCTTCTTTCCAGGAAGGATGGAGAGGGCAAGGGGATAGATTACCTTACTGGTGCTTGACCAGAAAATTCCAGACTGGTTGATTAATATTACATTTCTGGGGGAGGCTAAAACTGCAATTAGGTCAGGTATTAAATCTAGATTTGCTATCATGGACTTTTAGCATGAGAGACAATGATTTGGGGCCTGTACTTTATTTTTTTCTTCAAGATTTTTAATTGATTGAGAGAGAGAGAGAGAGAGAGAGAGAGAGAGAATGTGAGAATGAAACATTGATTGGCTGCAGCTCAGGGAACAAGCCCTGACCAAGAATTGAACCAGCAATGCTTTTGTGCAAGGGATGGTGCCCAACCAACTGAACCACACTGGCTGTGGTTCTCTTTTTAACTCTACTCATACATTTATTTATGGAGTATAGAAAAATATTAAAAATATCATCCTCATCCTCTCCCTCATCCTCTCCCTCATCCTCTCTCTCTCTCTCTCTCTCTCTCTTTCTCTCTCTCTCTCTCTCATACAAACCAATCTGTGCTCTTCTCCTCTCTTTTTTTTTAGGGTATAAGAGGATTTTGAATCCATACCAAAAAGAGGGATAAAGAACTCTACTTGCACAGAGAAATCCAAATAAGACCCCAGAGGCTTGAAATAGTGTACAAGTTGGGGAATTATGATGTGCTCCAAAAATAAAGTGAAAGAAAGGATGGAAGGAGATGAGGTTGGAGAAAGGGGTCCCAGGCTGTCCTCACATGGAAGTCATTACAAAGCCTCTCTTTCCCACACTCCCTCCTCACTCTCTTTCTCCCTTTCACCAGGTTCATCTATTTGCTTTAAAATAACCCCTCAATTGAAAATTGAAAACAATTCAGGAAGGAAGACTTGCAACATAAATGGCATCTGTGAATGCTCTGGAAATTAATCTGTTACATATATCATTCTTTTTGAGATTGTTTTATCTTTCTTTTAAATAACTCAGAAACTCAATGACAACTTGAGACAGAACCCAATTTAGTCCTGTCTTTAAACTAAGACAGTTTTATTCTCCATGGTCCTCTGTCAGATTTTAAATGGATGTGGTTTTATTCCCCTTCTCATCTAATACTGGAACATATCCATCTACAGCAAGATCTCACTTTTAAATGATGTTGTATTTCAAGAGACCTTTTAAAGGGGAAAAATAATAGCTCCACTCTAGACAAAGCTCATGGCTGGAAAGTGAGTCTAT
>NW_005370992.1:172985-184259 GCF_000412655.1 Myotis brandtii
CTCTGATTTCATTTCTCCTGCATATAACACTGCCTCCAAATAGTTTTGCCTTTCTCCATCCCCAAACCATGGTTGGAGCTCCATCCTTCTTAGCTGAAGATGTGCCTTGTGCATGCTCTGGTTCCCCCCAAATGCAGCTCTATGGATACTCCAGCCTGATTCGTAGCCTTTCAGTTTCTCAAGTCCTTTGCTCCCTCAACCCCCAGAGTTCTGCATATGCTTTTCCACTGCCAGCAGTATTCTTTTTCCTACTCTGCTCATTTGGTTAACTCAGACTCATACTTAAAACAACAATGCAAATAAGAACCCTTCCCTGACTCTTAGCTTCTGTTAACACCATAAACAGGGCATTTATAAAAAAAAATATTTGGAGCAGTTTATAAGGTTGTATTTGTGAGATTATTAATGTCTATCTGTTCTAGACTTTAAACTCCAAAAAGTAGTCATCCTCATCCTCTGCCCTTGACCGGAATCAAACCATGGGACCCTTCAGTCCACAGGCCAGTGCTCTATCCACTGAGCCAAACCAATCATGGCTTTTTTCCTCTCTTCTTTTTCCCTGGAAGAAGGAAAGGAGAAAGGCAGAGGGTTTTGTATCCGTACCAAAAGGAGGGAAAAAGAACTCCACTTGGACACAGAGCAGTCCAAATAAGACCACAGAGGCTTGAAATAGTGTACAAGTTGGGGAATTATGATGTGTTCCAAACATAAAGTGAAAGAAAGGATGGAAGGAGATGAGGTTGGAGAAAGGGGTCCCAGGCTGTCCTCACATGGAAGTCATTACAAAGCCTCTCTTTCCCACACTCCCTCCTCACTCTTTCTCCCTTTTACCAGGTTCATCTATTTGCTTTAAAATAACCCCTCAATTGAAAATTGAAAACAATTCAGGAAGGAAGACTTGCAACATAAATGGCATCTGTGAATGCTCTGGAAATTAATCCGTTATATACATCATTCTTTTTGAGATTGTTTTATCTTCCTTCTAAAGAACTCAGAAAATCAATGGCAACTTGAAACAGAACCCAATTTAGTCCTGCAAATCAGGTTGTGCAGTTCTGATTGGATGGGGAAGGTCTTGGTCCATTGGTCATAAGACAAAATGAGGAATTCCTTGCAGTGGTTAACTCTCAGTGGAAACAGGCGGGGGCATAGTGTAGGAGGTAGAAAGCTCAGTCTGCGACTTTTCCTGAAATTCAGAGTGCATGAAAGGCCTCTGTCAGAAAGAGCCCCTGAACTCTGGTTATATGAATTTTGGCCTAGTGAACCATGAAAAATGTATTTTAACAGATATCTTCTCAGGGTTCACAAAAGGAAAATTAAGAATTTTATAAAACTTATCCTTTTCCCCTCTGTTTTCTATTTCTTCTTTCTTACCCCTCTCTTTCATTCTATTATAATTGGAAGAGTTAAAAATGTGTTTCATCGCATTAATTAGATATTTTACTTTAATAAATCTCTTGGTATCATTCTTCTACATAGTATATATAATATATCCAGAAGAAACATCATATCTCTTTAGTTCACTAGTATTTTAGTAGTTCCTAGTAAAGTATCTTAAAGAACATATATTTGTTAACTAAAATATGAATAAACAAACTCATAGTTGATGATTCTATTAAAGGAAATTATTAGCAAGAATAATTGTACCAAGAATATAAGAGGAGATACAAATAAAAAACATACAACACATGTGAATGTTAGTAATAAAACCATATAATTACTACTTTGATTTATTTTAAAGTCTATTAAATTTATATTTTAAAAATAAAATTAGTAATAAAAATTAAGTATGAATGATGCCAAGAAGTCACATGACATTAAAATTTTGAATGTGAATTTGTGTATTATCTTCTGAGATATCGTGGAAATGTGCTCTCAATAAAGATATTAAATAATGGGTTAAATTGCTCGTATTCTTTTGAAAACCTTCTATGTGCCAGGCAGTGCTCTATATGTTAGTCCTACAATGCTAATGAACGGAGATCTTAACTCTATTCTCATGGAACTTGTGTTCTCATTAGGTAGATAATTAAGCCCACAAAATAATATTGTGTAATATAAGGAAAGCACACAATATTCTCTGATTGCATAAGATGAGCACCTAAACTGGATGTGTAAGCTATGAGATGGAGGTGTTTTAATAAGTTTGCAAGAAAATCTTTTGTGGAAGCACTCCAAGTAGAGAATATACTATGAAATAATCTCAAGCAATATGATCGTGACACAATAGAGACAAGAAAAGGTGATCAATATGTTTGCTCATTAATGGCCTCAAAAGCCCTGCTAAAGAGGTTTGGTTTTACCTAAAGAGAAAAATCAGGATGCCATTAAATTACTTATCATTAAATAGGTGGGTATAGTGACTTGAATGCTAATTCATTTTTATACTATCTATGCTGTGTTATAGTTTGAGGGAGGCAAGGGGATGGCAGGAAGATAAGAAGATTTTCAAATATCCCTGGAGGATGCTTACGTGAGTGAGAGTACTAAATACCAGGTAGAGGGAATACATAAACTCAAAGGATGCTGTGAATATATAAATTTGTACTATGCAGGGAAAGCAGCTCTTAGATTGAAATGTATACTATTAAGGCATATGTTAGAACAAGAAACATCTAAAGTGACTAACCTAAAATTTTACCTTAGGAAATGAAGGAAGAAAGGCAAGTAAGGCTTAAAGCAAGCAGAAGAAAATATAAAAAATCAAATATAGAACAGAAATCGATGGAATTGAAAAAAAGAGCAGTAGAAAAAATGAACATAAACAAAAGCTGTTTCCTTGAATAGATCAATAAATTGGTAAATCTTTAGCCACTCTAACCAAGGAAAAAAGAAAGAAGACACAAATCATGAATATTACAAAGCATGTTATCACCACTTATTCCTTAAAAATTAAAAGGATAATAAAGAAATAGTATAAAAAACCTTTTATGTTCCAAAATTTAATAATTTAGATAAAATGGACTGATTCCTTGAAAGACACAAACTACCACATTTCATACAAAGAGTGATAGATAATCTGCATAAGCCATATCTAATACAGACATTGAATCAATAATCGATATCCTTCCCAACAAAGATTTTCATTGGTGAATTTTGCCAAACATTGAAGGAAGAAATATTTCTGACTGTTTACATTCTCTGTTGGAAAATAGAAGACGTGAACCATATTCCAATTCATTCATTGTGGCCCTACAACCAAAAACAGAAAAGACATTACTATATAGGAAAACTACTAACCAAAATTCTTTATGTATATAAATACTAAACCCCTTAGAAAAATACTATCAATTCTAATCCAATATGTGTAAAAATGATTATACAAGAAGACCAAGCAGTATTTATTTCACTTATGCAAGGCCGTTTCAGCAACTGAAATCAACCAATGTAATTGATCATATCAATAGAATACAGCAAATAAATAATTGCAGAAATAGCATTGGACACAATTTAGCATCGAGAAAATAGGAAATACAGGGAAATTTCCTCAATTTTCTAAAGAACATTCACAAAAATACTATAGCTAACATCAAACTTAATGATGAGAAACTAGGAACTGTTCCCCTAAGTCTGGGAAAAAGACAAGTATATTCCCTCTCAAAATTGCTATTTAGCATCATAGCAGAATGTCTAGCTAGTGCATAAAGGAAATAAAGGTATTAGACTGAATATTCTTCAGAGATGACACTATTGTCTATGTAGATTCCACATATGAATGAGATCATGTGATACCTGTGGTTCTCTGGCAGGTCTTTTTCCCTTAGCATAATATTCTTCAGGTCTCTCCATGCTGTCTCAAAGGGTAAGAGAGCCTTCTTTTTTACAGCTGCATAGTATTCCATTGTGTAAATGTGCCACAGCTTTTTTGTCCACTCATCTACTGATAAGCACATGGACTGTTACCAGATCTTAGCTATTGTAAATTGCACTGCTGTGAATTTTATATCTATTTTGAAATAACAATTCAAAAAAATTAAACATATCTGAGAGAGATACACTTTAATTATTGCACAAGAAGACATGTACCTGGGTGTTTATTAAAAAAAAAAGATATTAGTGTAAAATTAGAATCAATGTAACTAGTCATCAAAAATTTAGTTTGTAAAAGATACATGTACATACTAAGAAATATCCTATAGTTAAAACAAAAGTGAATTAGTTTGTTCTGATACATATATTATATCGCTTAGAATAGCTAAATAATTATTTTGAAAAAGAACAAATAATATATATATTAATATATATATATTATTATCACCGTAAATGAACAGAAAATCCTAGTAGTATTTTTCTTTGAGAGCAAATGAACTACTTAATATTAGAGTGATGATTGTCAAAAGGTATTAAATCTATTTCTAAAATATGTTCTTCAATTATATGTTTATATATGTAATTAAGAATTTTATCTTTACATCCTGTTAACCTCTATTGCCAATGTATTTTCTTACAATTACTTAGGCATTATGTCAGTATGTCCCAATTTATATTATAATTTGGGGTGGAATTAATCTAAATGTTAATTTTTATCTTTGCAGTAAGATTATCATATTCAAATGTATAGCTTATTATTTTGCTTTAAAGTTTTGTTTCAATTTCTCTAATATCTTATTTATTAAAAACATAAATATCTCTAAATTTATTTTCTGACCATGCCCTAACATTTTCTTTCTAGAAATTTATCATTGGCTCCTCTCAGGTATCTGTAATAGAAAATCATACTATATTTTAAAATAATAGTTTTTTATTATATTAACTCTTAAAGAGTAAACTCAATGTTCTGTGCACAGTTACTCTTTCTTCCTTGTCAGTTTGTAATTGGAATTACAAATGGCTATATCTTGTGAGTCACAATCACTAGTCATTATAGTTATATTAATAATTGTTATCTCTGCCCTGGCTGGTTTGGCTCAGTGGATAGAGCGTCAGCCTGAGGACTCAAGGGTCCCAGGTCGATTCTGGTCAAGGGCATGTACCTTGGTTGTGGGCACATCCCCAGTGGGAGGTGTGTAGGAGGCAGCTGATCGATGTTTCTCTCTCATCAATGTTTCTAACTCTCTGTCCCTCTCCCTCTCTGTAAAAAAATCAATAAAATATATTTAAAAAAAATAATTGCTATCTCTTAGTAAGCTTTTTAAATATAATACTAGAGGCCTGGTGCACAAAATTTGTGCACTCGGGGGGGGGGGGTCCTTCAGCCAGGCCTGTGCCCTCTCGGGAGCCCCATGATTGATTGCCCCACAGAGGGAGGCCCTGCCCACCACCGCCTGCTAGGTAGCCTGGGCCTCCATCTTTGGGGTGATTGCAGAATCCCCCAAACTGTGACCTGGGACTCCCTCTGCGAGGTGATCATGGGGTGATGGCGGGGCCCCCCGACCAATCGCATCCCACCCGCCTTGGCGGCAGCAGTCACTGCTGAGTCGCCGCAGTGCCCATGACCCAGGAGGGACCAAAAGGTCAGCAATTCAGCCCGCTCGCCAGTTTCCCACCTACCCGAGCCTGCTGCATGTGCAGCCTGGTGTTCGGTTGTCCGTTTGGTTGTTTTGGATGTTACAGAACCTGGCTCTTTATATATTAGGATTTTTCTGACTAAAACAAGCAGAGCGATAGCTCAGAGATATTAACATGAGTAAAATATATTTATTAGTGTTTTCTCCACTGCTCACATTGAAGTAATTATTCTAATTTAAAAGCAATGCATACAACATAGAGAATTTGCCTTGAGAAATATTAAGAGAATATGAGGGCAAAGGGATGCATATGCTATAATAATTATTCAATATTATTTTGTGGATTGTATTTTTATAAAATTTTAATTCTTGGTGAATAAAAAGTGAAGAACCATTTCAATTAGGATGGAAACAATGTGGAAAAATGTAATTCATTAATCAAAATGTAAGTCAGGCTTAGATTTAAATCACTGCCCATCACTGAACCAGCTGCCTGTCTATAAGCCAAGTCTCTACATTATTATCCTGACTTCGTTACATGCAGAATGAAAATAATTTGACCTATATATCACAGGATTTTATACAAATTTTAAATGGAAATTATAGGGGGAAAGACATACATTTAGTTCATATTATAATCAAGAGGATTATTATATCAACTCTAATATTCATTGAGGCAAACAAATGTAATTCAAACCAAGTCATAAATTACTTTGAATCTAAATGGAATGAATTATGAGAGAGGAAAAAATAAATTATATGTAAAACCTCAACATTAAGTTTATAATATAAATAGGTGGGTATTCTATCCTTATTATTGAATAAACATAGAAAGGTGTGATAAATTTTATAAAATAGATAAAATGATATAAATATATTAAAAAACATATAAAAAGTATATCATTTTAAAAATTAATCATCTAAACTTATATAAATTATACTTAGTTGGGACTAGCCTTTGAGCAGTAAATGAATATTTTCCTTTAGCATTTACCAGAGGTTAAGGACAGATGCTCAAAACCTACTTACAATTCCCAAAAGCAGAGGAACTGAAGATTCAGGAAAGACAGGTGGTGGAGCAATTAAAATATTTGAATTTCAAAAATCTCTAAGGTCCTCCTGGCCGATGTGGTTCAGTGGTTGAGCAGCAACCTATGTATTGGGTGGTCATGGTTCCATTCCAGGTCTGGGCACATGCCTGCAACACATCCCCAGTAGAAGGCATGCAGGAGACAGCTGGTTAATTGTTCTCTCTCATCATTGATGTTTCTATCTCTATCTCCCTCTCTCTTCCTCTCTGAAATCAATAAAAATATATTTAAAAAAGAAAAAAATCTCTAGGGTCCAATAAGTCCCATGTGAGAATTCAGGAATCAAAGCACATTACTTAGTAATACTTCCTTTAACATTGAGAAATATTTTAAAGTGATAGAAAAGAATGAAGAATTAAATTTTACTTTTAGAAAAATCAAACCAGATGAGAAATATGGTAGATATATAAGGTTCTAGTATTATAAGGCAAAATACATTTTAGTTAATAATACAATAAATGAACTTAAAATCATTTTGACATTGTCTCTGTTAGCATTTTGTAGTAAAAGATCAGTTGCTTTCAAATGTCGGAATATATTGGTGTTCTTTGAATTGTGATGCATTCATTGAAAAATTTACCTTTGTTAACTTTAACTTGGAAAGAGTAAATCTAGGCTCAAGTGACAAAACAAAAAACAAACAAACAAAAAAAAACTTGAATCAAAGAGAACAAAAGAGCGATGATGATTATTAGGTAACAAAAAAAGGAAAACACATTTATAATTTACAAAGCTTAACTCAAAGGCTTTAATAGAAAATTAAATGTTATGCATTCTAGGACTAGAGAAACAAACAGAATAGGCCTTGTTAACTTCAAAATAAAAAGCCAAAATGACAGGAATCAACATGTTGCGGGGGATCAAAAACCATTGCCATTCTTGAAGCACAGATTCAGGCAGAAAATCAAACAGTGTCCTGATTACACAGTAAGGACTAGGGGTTTTTGTGAGAAAGAGAAGTGAATAATTGCATAAATAGAAGAGTTTCCTATTGGTGCTAACAAGCTGAGTTACTCTTTAGTTATACATGGCTGGTACTTATTCTACTGTCAGAGAGTCCATAATCATCACTCCTTGTGGTCAGGATGTCTGCTTTCCTGTTAGCTTTGCAAACAATTTAAAACAAAGTTGGTTTGGCCCAATACAAAAGTTTTTTGTCCAATTAAAACATTCCAAAGGTTAAAGGAGCAAGATGTGCAAAATTACTCCATTTTGAATGGCTTCACTTACATCAACTTCCACGGCCTCTATATTGTTCAAACATATTTGATAATGAAATAGACAAAAACAAGGCACTATTTTTAATATAACAAATGTTGTCCTTATTTTCTCTGTGTGAATTATATATAAATGTAAATAAAGATATAATTGAAATAAATATAAAATAAAATGTGGATTTGGTAAATATCATTTAGTATATGAATGCCTATAAAATATTACCTATAAATAGTTTACATTATTAACAATTATATATGTTCCTAAAGCATTGGCACTATCCATATATATAATATGCATAAATGTTGTTATGCCCATTCATTTTCTTCTTATTTAAAACATAATTTTGGGCTTGCATTTTTAGCCTGCCCTTCTCTTCTTGCATCTCCAAAGGGCCAGAAGGAACCCCTCCCTATAGCATGTTCTGAAACTGGGCCAGGCCAGTAAGTTTTATATCCCCACAGGTGGAGTCACCATCCAAAATGTGTCCCTGGGAGATTATTTTACTGCCTATAGTTTCTACTCTGCTATGGACTGAATTGTGTCCCTCTAATATTTATGTGTTGTAGCCCTAACACCCAATGTGACTGTATTGAAGATAGAACCTTCATGATGGTAAATAAGGTTAAGTGATGTCATAATGATGCCGCTATACTAATCTGGTTATCAATAGGAAAGGAGTGAAGGAAAGACTAGATAATATAGGCATGCCATGTATACAGCTTTGCTAATTTAACACACTCTGAGTCTGTTGCCACTGACCGAGGGGGGGAGGAACCAGACAAAGGCAGTATAGATGTATGCCCAATAAAGTCCAAATGATGTGGGAAGGTGCCTACCTGTGTCAGTCACACCTGGGATCCAGTTAGTGGCCAGAATAGACATGGCCACTGAAAGGGCATGGGATCTAAATATTGAAACTTCTGAACAAAGGAGCACGCTGTCTTGGCTCTTGACTCTCCTGCTTGCCTGCGCTCCTGTGACTCCTCCTGCATGGGGCACTCACCCTTCGTCCACATGGCTCGTAGACATGTGGGACCCACACTATAGACCGATGAACTTTTAATTAGCCTGACTGCTGAATGGGACCCGGCTGCAACATGGAATCTACTGTACCTTTTTCAGGACAGGATTAAGGCACATGGGACTTTGCAAACCAAGGAATGTAATTCCATGCAAATAAAGCCCTTAACCACACAAGGGCTTCGGAAAATGCTTATTTTAGCAATAACTTAAGAACCTCATGTCCACTCATGTCTGGGAAATCTGGCCCACTGATTCCTCTGGGAAACAGTAGGGTAGGGCCCCACCCAATGGATTAGTGTTTTTATAAGAGAAGACACCAGAGAGCTTGCTGTCCCTTTCTGTCCATGGTCACTAAGAAGTCATGGGAACACACAAGGAGATGATAACTGTCTATAAGCTAAGAAGAGAGCTCTCATGAGAAACTGAATTGGCTGGCACCTTCATCGTGGACTTCCCAGACTCCAGTACTTGAATGAACTGAGGAAATGATTTTTTATATATATAGAATGTTCCATGAAAGGGAAGAACAAAGACATGAGCAAGGGTCATGCTCTGTCCCTTGTAATGGTTTTTAGAAGTCTACTTGTTCTACTTGTCCACTTCAGACTGATCAGACAGAGAAAATACTGCTTTGGCTGGTTGAAACAAACCAGAACATGATCCTGAAGATAAACTTTGTTGCTGCAGATTCATCATATTGTGCATAAGTTATTTTGATATATAAATACCAAATAAATACATATTTTAAAAATATTTCTTCATATCTGAGTTTATTTATTTATCATTTATTTATTTATTAAATAAAAGATAGAATAGAACCCTTTATGCTATAACCTACCTCAGTGGTAAAGTCACCTGAGATGAATGGATTGGTGAAGCATTTAACAGAATACTTGAATGTTTGAATAGTAAAAGGCAATCATTTACTCTCGGGACTTTTCTGGCATTAGAAGTACTAGAAATGCCATAGAGGGTTTTAATATGCAAAGAGAGGCAGTTACATATTCATCTTCATTGTGGTTTTTAGATTTTTAAAAATTGCAATAAGAGAGTATTTAAGTCAAATAAATCATGTTTATATTTATCACACATATAATGTGTTCTATGTGCTATTCAGAATATAATTTTTTCAGATAACTTATGGTGGTAATTGAATGAAGAATTTTATACAATTTAAATAGTGTATATATATTTTAATATAGAGTATTAAGTTTTATTTCAATCATAATTAAATGTTATAAAACTTTAAAAAAAATTTAATACCTTTCTATTGTACTACAGATGATTTGTGAAGTAGAGTGCTCTCATTGTATTTCATTGAACTGAACTAGCATTACATTATTAAAATTTATTTTAAAAATTTGGAATACGTTTTCCTGAAAATGTACTTTTTTAGTAGCATTCATAGTTGCATAATTACAAATAGCTAATTGTTTCTACCAAGTTTAATTGCAGTTTTTTCCACTTCTGGGATTTACCAAGATTTCTTTATTGAGTTTATTCTTTTGGAATATTTACACTAATTCCTTCCATTTAAAGCAATTTGGAATGTTTTCTAGGTGTGTTTATGGCTTAGGAACATCATTTGACACATAGGTTTGACCCAAGTCTTGCGCTTCAAGCTTTATATGACAGCCAAACTTCTCAGAAGATGCTAACTTCCATGGTCTACTGGTGCTAAGTAAACAAAGCACAGCATTTGCGGTGCCCTCATGGAGATCCCAGTGCAGTAGAGAAAGCAGGGATTTAAATTAGAAATATTTATTTGCAAACATAAGTCCCTCTTCTCCTAATGGGAACTTCAGTAAGTGGCTTTAAGTTCACATAAATATAATTCTGAATATTACTTAAAATATTTTAGAGCAGACATATTGAGAATAAACATCTCATACATTTTATAGTACCAGTATATTACTAATATTGAAAGTGTTAAAGATAGTCTGAAAACAAACTGATGATTAATTTAGATTAAAAAGTAGAAATTACAGGAAATGACGTTAGGCAGTATATTAGAAGGATTATGTCCAAGGACCAACTAAGCTACAGACCTGGAATGCAAGGATCATTCATCATTAGGGAAGTTATTACCTTAATTTATTTTATCAAAGACATAAGGAAGAGAGAAACACATGATTATATCAATAAATATAGAAATTTATTCTGATAAAATTCAATAACCATTTGTTACAGTTAAGAATAATGAAAAACATAATTGCTAAATATGATCAAAATGTTTTCAAGCAACAAAATCAAACTAAAGCCTGAAATCCAAAGCATGCTTTGAAGATTATTTGAGAGCTTCAAATAAATTTTTTAAAACATGAAAAAAAATAATGGATATACCTTTTTGGAAAATCAATGTTCTAACTGAAATCAATATTTGCATTAAAAATATAAAAGGCTCTAGGGAAAATTTTCTGAGTTATTTTATGTTTGAAAATAACTGATTCTTTTTTAAATCTTTAAAGCATCTGCATTTTTATTTTATTATTTTT
>NW_005370992.1:184282-186061 GCF_000412655.1 Myotis brandtii
TTATTATTAATATTATTATTATTTTACACTTTATTTTTTATTTTATTGAGGTGACATTATTCAGCATGAACAATAGGTTTCATGTGTGGATTACTAATTTACAAAATATGAATATAGGACCATGTGCCCACCATCCAAAGTCAAATCTCCTGTCATCTCATATTAGGACCCCTTTCTTCCTCTACTTCCCTCCCTCTGGCAACCACCACACTACTATTTGTATTTATAAGTTTCAGTTTTATATTCCACACATGAGTTAAATCATATAGTTTTTAGCTTTTTCTGTTTGACTTATCTCACTTTGCATAAAAGTGCCCTACGATAGAGGACTGGATAAAGAAGATGTGGTATATATACACAATGGAGTACTACACGGCCATTAAAAAGGATAACATAGTGTCATTTACAACAACATGGATGGACCTTGAGAACATTATTCATTTTTAAATGGTAGAATAGCAAAAGAAACAATCAACAAAATGAAAAAGAACCCACTGTATGGGAGAACATATTTGCCAATGATACATCTGATAAAGGATTAATATCCAAAATATATATGGAACCCATACAATTTAACAAGAAGATGACGAACAATCCAATTAAAGAATGGGCAATGGGCAATGGGCAAAGGACTTAAATAGACACTTCTCCAAAGTAGACATACAGGTATCCAAGAGACATGAAAAAATGCACTTTCT
Source organism: Myotis brandtii (assembly GCF_000412655.1). Classification (NCBI taxonomy): domain Eukaryota; kingdom Metazoa; phylum Chordata; class Mammalia; order Chiroptera; family Vespertilionidae; genus Myotis; species Myotis brandtii. The sequence goes on from NW_005370992.1 coordinate 184,981, forward strand.
CTCTGTCTCTCTGTCTCTCTCTCTCTTTCTGTCTTTCCCCACTGTGATCTGTTGAGTGCTGGGCTATGAATGTTGGTGGGCAGCAGCAGCAGCTAAAATTTCGATAGATATATATTTTTTTCTTTCTGGAAAAGTAAACAGAGGAAAAAGGATCTCTGCAGTTTGGAGAGTGAGGGGCAGGGAGTACACATTTTTTTTTTCTATTTTCTTTTCTAGGGAGACCACAGTCACAGAGATACACTCAAAAGAGCAATTTTCACTATTTTTCTTAGAAGCCCTGTGTCTCTTTAATAAAGAGTTGTATTTAGAAACCAAAATCCCCAAGTCTCTACTATGGTAGCCAAAATGTTAAGATAGACATATGGATTCCCTCAAAGCTAGGTCTCATCAATTGGGGTGATACTTATCACTGATTAGTGAGGAAAGGTAAGAAAGAAAATGAAATAAAGAGATAGAAAGAAGTGTGAGGATGAGGTAAGAGGAAGAATGGACATGAAAGGAAGAAATTGGAGACATGAAGAAGGAAGTAGAAGAGAGGAAAGGCAAGTTAAAAGTTAGACCATGGTTAAATTGTGTCTTTCTACTGGGCACTCTGCCCAAAATTTGGCCCTGGACATGCTATGTTTTCCCGTAAGTATTAGTATTATCTTTTTATTTTTGACTAGATGCCCGATGCACAAAATTTGTGCAAGGGGTTTGGCCCTTGCAGCTGCAGCGGCTTGCCTCGGCCCTCACAGCCCAGGCTTCATCTGGAAGGTCATTCTGCTGTCCAGTCTAATTAGCATATATGCTTTTATTATTATAAACTAGAGGCCTGATGCACAAAATTTGTGCAAGAGTAGGCCTTCCTTCCCCCCGCTGTTGGCACCAGCTTCCCTCTGGCACCTGGGACCCAGACTTTGCTCCAGCCTCTGGCAGGCACGTGGGGACCCAGGCTTCCCTCAGGCCCTTCTTCGTCTGGAAGGACATCCGGAATGACGTCTGGTCTAATTAGCATATTACCATTTTATTATTATAGACTAGAGGCCCGGTGCACAAAAATTTGTGCACTCGGGGGGGAGGAGGGGTCCCTCAGCCCAGC
>NW_005370992.1:186890-202600 GCF_000412655.1 Myotis brandtii
GGCTGTTTGCAGCTGGTCACACACCCTTCAGGGTGGGGGTCCCCACTGGGGTGCCTGGCCAGCCTGGATGAGGGGCTGAGGGCCATTTTCAGGCTGGCAGGTGACTGAAGCTCCCAACTGCTCCTTTTTTTCTTTTTTCTTTTTTTATTCTGGGCCAGCTTTAGCTCTGAGGCTTGGCTCCAGGTCTGAGACCTTGGCTGCTGAAAGCAGGTATCTGGTTTGTTTGGGTTCTATAATCGAAACACTGTTTCAACTCCATCTCTGAGATCCCAGCTGGCTGAAAGCAGGTTTCTGGGGTTTTGTTTAGCTTCTATATTTTTAACAATGTTTCAAACTGCAAGCTCAGAGGCCGGCAGCCGCAGGTGGGGAATGTTGGCTTCCTCCGTCACTGAAGCAAGCAAGCCTCATGTTCGCTTCAAGCTGCCTGGCTGCCGGCCGCCATCTTGGTTGGCAGTTAATTTGCATATCGCCCTGATTAGCCAATGGAAAGGGTAGCGGAGGTACGGCTAATTACCATGTTTCTCTATTATTAGATAGGATATGTATTTATATTATTGCATATATCCACATTTTGGTTTTTTTTTAATGCTGAGTGTGTATACATTACAATGTACTTATCCAGTCATGAGTTGATGCACCTTTGTTTTGCTCTTTATTTTATAAAAGTGCTGCTGTGTAACATTCATATTTGTGTCTTTTAGTGGACTTATGCTTTTATTTATTTTGGATAAATACCTAAACTTTCTGGTTGCATGATAAATGTTAACTTTAAGTGGCTCTACTAATTTGCATTTCTACTGGCAATATATTTCCACTATTCTCCAGGAGCTAGCACTCAAGGGGCCAAAGTGGAAGGTTAGATATTTCTATAATTTAGTTTTGGGTGTCCTAAAAATCACTGAGGTGGGATAAATCAAAATGGCATACTAAAAAAAAATGCTCTAATAACATAGAGAAAGGCCATAAAAAGAAAGCATACATCAAAATTTTAGGAAACAAATAGAAAAAAAAGTGAAATGTATGACAAACTCTAACATATCAATTATTGTATTAAATGTAATGATCTGAATACACCAATTTAAATACAGATGTTATCAGAGTGGATTAAAATACATGACCCAATTACATAATACCATACATAAATTTATTTCAAATATAATGTTATAAGGGGTATAAAATTTAAATGAATGGAAAATATATCTTGCAAACAAATCAAAGGAAAGTAGAAGTGACTATATTATATCAGAGAAAAAGACTTCAGTGTAGTTCAGTATGTTGCCTGATATGCGACCTCAAAAGCCTACACATGTGATAAATTGTATAGAACTAAATACACCCCCTACACACACACACACACACACACACACACACACACACACACACACAAATATGCAGGCACATAAACCAGTGCATGTAAAACTTTTGAAATATGAATAATTATGATGAATTACATCTGTCCCTTTTCCATTGTAATATTGTATTATGATTATACAAAATGGTAATATTTGTAGAAACTGGGTCAAGAATATATGGGATCTCTCTGTATTATTTTTACAGCCACATATGGATATATAATAACCTCAAAATAAAAAGTAAAATAATTAATTAATAAATATGTTTTTTCCAATGAAAAAATTAGATTTTTATATACTGATATAGAAAGCCATCAAACTTATTGTGTTAAGTGAAAATATAAATTTGCAGAAAAATATACATAATGTTCTATCACACGCAAGAGGGGAGAAAGTGATTCATATTCATTTTTTATAAAAAAATTTTTTATGGAAGTTTTAAGTTTACAACAAAATTTAGATAAAGGTACAGATTTATCCTATTTATTCCCTACATCCACATAGCCATCTGCATTATCAACATCATTCACCAGAATGGTACTATTTTTAAATAATCAAGAATGAACCTACATTGACACAGCATGACCACCCAAAGTCCATAGTTTATCTAACACTTCACTGTTTGTGTTGTACATGCTATGGGTTTAGACAAATGTATAATGATAAATATCCAGCATTATAATATTATGCTGAATATATTCACTACCCTAAAAATCTTCTGGGCTATGCTAATTTTTCTCTCCACATCCAACCCCTGTCAACTACTGGTATTTTTATTATTTCCATAGCTTGCCTTCTCCAATATGTGATATAGGTGGAATCATACAGTGTGTAGCCTTTTTAGATTGTCTTCTTTCTTGTACTAATATGCACTTAAGATTACTCCATGCCTTTTCATGGCTTGATAGCTCATTTCTATTATAATAGTTTATTGCCTAGGTATACCACAGTTTGTTCATTCATTCACCTACTTAAGAACAAGAGGACCTGAATCAATACCTCTCCAAAGAGGACATACAAATGGCCAAGAGACATATGAAAAAATGCTCAAAGTCTCTGGTCATCAGAGAAATGCAAATTAAAATCACAATGAGTTATCACCTTACACCTGTCAGAATGGCTATCATCAATAAATCAACAAACAACAAGTGCTGGTGATGATGTGGAAAAAAAGGGAACCCTCGTGCACTGTTAGTGGAAATGCAGAGTGGTGCAGTCACTGTGGAAAACAATACGAGATTTGCTCAAAAAATTAAAAATGGAACTGCCTTTGGGTTCAGGGATCCCACTTCTGGGAATATACCCTAAGAATTCCCAAACACCAATTAGAAAGAATATATGCACCCCTATGTTCATAGCAGTGTTATTTACAATAGCCAAGATCTAGAAACAGTCCAAGTGCACATCAATAGATGAGTGGATAAAAAAGCTGTGGTACATTTACACAATGGGATACTAATCTGTGAAAAAGAGTAAATCTTACATATTGAGTTAGCAGGGATGGGTCTGGAGATTATTATTCTAAATGAAATAAGCCAGTCAGAGAAAGACAAGTACCATAAGATCTCACTTATATGTGGAATCTAATGTGCAAAATAAACTAAGGAACAGAATAGAAACAGATACATGGATACATGGAACAGACTGACAGCTCTCAGAGGTGCAGGGAAAAAAATATATATATATATCTCCACAGACAACAGTGTGGTGATATACAGAGGGAAAAGGGGGGTTGGGGGTAGGTAAATGTGGGAAAAGTGGAGGGGTATAATGGGGACAAAAATAAACTTTGCTTGGGGCAATGGACTCATGATGCAGCGTGCAGATGATGTTTTGTTTTGTTTTGTTTTGTTTTTGAGTTGTGTACTCGAAACCTATATGGATTTGTGAACCGATGTCACCATAATACATTTGATTAAAAAAAAATAACATCTTAATTGCTTCTAAGTTTTGGTAATTATGAGTAAAGCTGCTATAAATATCATGTGCAGGATTTTTGTGGAGACAAGTTTTCAACTATCATATTTATTTTTGATGGAATACTAGTAACTATTAAAAACAAACTTTAAAAGCACATAAGAAAAACAGTTACCTGTTGGCATGAGGAAGGTAAGGGACAATGTGTACCATTTATAAATCATATGCATGTTTTGCATATTTTAAAGTCAAATATAATGAGAAAAATTAAATTCACTAACCCTTTATAAAAACTCCATCTTGTTTCTCAATAAATCAATAAATTATAAATTAAAATTTAAAAATCAAAGTCACATGTATAAAATATTAACAAATCAAGACCAATAAAAATTTGGTTCAGAGTAGAACTAATATTTTAAAAGAAAAATTATATTTATGTTAAAAAGAGAAGAAAGGCATGTTATATAATTTCATACCAATTTTTTATAAAAATAATTTCAAAATTAGGAAGAGAAATATACACCTCATCCTGATAGACTATCAAACATTGACATAGTATATAATAACTGGGTAGATACAATCCCTTTAAAGTTAGGTACAAGGCAAGGATGCAAAATATTATAATTTTTACTCAACATTTTTATTCAATGTTTTTCAATTCATCTTATTCCTATTTGTAAGAACTAAAAAAAAATAAAGAAAACTAAGCTAACCTTATTTGCAAATTATATGATTGTCACATTAGAGAATCCAAGAGAATCTACAGAAAACCTAAAATAACTAAGTCAATTTTAGCAATAGCAAGGTAAAAGATTGACATTAAAAAAGCAATAGTGAATTAAATTTGAATACAAATTAATTTGCAAGAGCGACAAAGTTATATACTATATAGAGTTATAGATTGATTGGGGAGGTTCACATCTATTGACAAAGGAACTTATAGTAATAAGGTGTGGTGCAAAATTACTTAATGGGTAAGCAACGTAATTAGAATTCTGCTACAAAAATTTCGTTCAGGGCCTATGAATAAACAAATTGCAACGTGAAGTTAGAATAGGTGAGGAACTTGCTTAAGTATGCTAATTCCATACTCTAGATTAGAAATAATGAGGTCCTACAGGGAAATCATTAAATATAATTAGAATTAAAAAGGAGAATATAAATAAATATGAAAAATAACATGGAGGTAGAATTTTAACAACTTAACAATTTATTGGTTATGTGATGCAGAACTCAAATGCTCTCACTGAGCAGTTCAGAATGCAATTAACCAAGTTAAAGAATGGCAGAGATACAGTCTCTAATGAAAGACAAGAGGACCTCAGAGGAGAAAGAGATAAGAAAGTATCATGGTGGATCTGAAGCAATTAAATAAAATCTCTGTGTTCCTATGTTTAAGTGAGTAAATGTACATAACCAGTAAATAATAACTACTATATCCAGTAAAAGTGTTTTAGTATTTATCTAATTTGGATTTTCTAAACATTTGAGAATTTAACCATTGTGATGGTGAATTTTATGGGTCAACTTGCTGGGCCATAGTACCCAGATATGTGGTCAAGCATTATTCTGAATGTTTCTGTGAGGGTGTTTTTAATGAGATTAACATTTAAATCAGTGGAACTTGAGTAAAACAGATTGCCCTCTAAATTGTGTATGGCCTCATCCAATCAGCTGAAGGTGTGATTAGAAATAAAGAAAGACATTTACCAAGCAAGAAGCAATTCTCCAGCAACAGCCTTTGGACTTAACTCACAGATTTTGGGCATGCCAGCATCCATAATTGCATGAGCCAATTCCTTTAAATCTACTATCATCTATCTATCTATCTATCTATCTATCTATCTATCTATCTATCATCTATCTACTAGCTATACCTACTAATCTGTTTCTCTAAATAACCCTGACTAATACAATCATTCTCTCTTGATTGTACCCCCCATGTAATCAAGATTCATGGAGTCACTTTTACTTATAATTAACATTTGTCCTCTCTAGTTTCTCCTTCCTTATTTCTCCTAAAAGGTGCATGCTAACTAGAGATCCACCCTAATCCGCCTTTGATTTCTCATTTCCTATATGTAATCCGAACATTCTTACTTCAGGGGTTTTATTTATTTAGGTATGGCAGAAACTGCAAAATGCCCATTTCCAGCACTCAAGTTGTATGGAAGTTTTGCTATTTGGTATATCTAGTGGCAATGCTTCACTTTCTAAATCCTGTACCCACTATTGCAAAAGCTTAAACGATGTAAGAAAATGTCAGTGAATCTTATTTTTTGGCCAAAATATTTTAAAAGTCTGAATTTTAAAATATATTTGGCTCCAATGATTTTCATAATGAATTTTAAATATGCACTTGGGTTTATTAAAGTCATCTCAGATTTAACTTACATTTTTACTGATTATTGAATTGTTAGCTCCTGCCCTGAGTACTCAATCATGGTTAATGATACCAGCCAATTTTTTTGCAATTGAAACGTTAAAAGTTTCCACGACTTGCGTTTTAAATGTAATTTATACTTGGTGTTTTGGAAATATAGAAATTTAAAAAATAACACTCAAATTTGTTTCACTTTAGAATTTATCATCTTAGAAATAATTTGCCTACAAAGTATTTACATATGTACTCATCTTGTATCTATTTTTATGAGGATTTTTACTTTAAAATTTTATCTCACAACCTCCTTTTATCTATAATACCCCAGATATCAGAAATATTGAGAGCTTAAATTTTCTCTTTCATTGTTTTTTGGGCTACACTGTGCATTCTTATATAATCCTTTATGAAAATATGGAACCATTTTTGGTAAATAAGTAGGAGTGGAATAGCTAGGTCCAAGGGTCTGTTTACATTGTGCTTCAGTAGATAGTAACAAATCATTTCCAAACAATATATACGCTTACACTCTAACCAGCTGTGTATTATATTTATGGTTGCTTTACAAATTTTAAGTTCTTATTTTAAAACAATGACAAATAGTTGGAGTCATTCTGGTGAGTGAATAAAAATGCTTTAATTGACATTATGACTTTCCCAGTGTACTCTAAACCCTGAAGTTATAGTCAGATGAAATTATTATATTACATTTTTGAGCATCCAATAAATATGTTAATCTTTTTTATTGAAATGTAAAAAGGAACATTCAGTAAACTGACCTCTCCATGACTGCACGAGCTGGTGTAATCTTGTCAGTAGGATTAATCTATACTAGTATACATATTTTTTCTCTGCCATCCTGTGCTACTTCTGCATATGCAAGTCCATCTTATCTCCACTACTTTTATTTGCTCTTATTTCAGAATTGTCACTGCTCCCCCCCAAGTCCCACTCTTCTACTTGCTACAGTACCCTCCATTGTAAATACTCCTACGTAAGCATTCTTTTCACAAAGTACTCTGCATCATCTTGTCCTGGCATGTCTTATGTTAAATGTAGTTTTCTTTGAGAATACCTTTTCCATTTTGAAACATTCAACTAAGTACTGCTCATTCTAATAAATACAGTGATCGTAGAGTTATGGTAAAGAATATCTGCTTTTTTTTTATTCAGTCTTTTAAATTACTATTCCTCTAATCTTATTCAAAATTCTATTTTGAAAATCATGCTATCTCATTCTTTTTCCTTTTTTGAACAAATAATTACTATCATCCAAGAAACCCATTATCTCTCCCGTTTCCCATTATTTCAAATTATTTTCTAGTCAATAAAAAAATTACCTATATCTTCTCCAGCTTGCTGGCATTTTTGAAAATAATAGTATCACTATTTTTTTCCCTTCTGATGCACAGACAATAATTCTTGAGTTGGAGTTAACACAAATATCTGGTCTCTTCATTGATATACTCTAACAGTCAGCCGTGAAAACTACGGCCCGCAGGCCGGATCTGGCCCGTTTATAACTAAAAAAAAAAAAAAAAAAAGACCGTACCCTTTTATGTAATGATGTTTACTTTGAATTTATATTAGTTCACACAAACACTCCATCCATGCTTTTGTTCCGGCCCTCCGGTCCAGTTTAAGAACCCATTATGGCCCTCGAGTCAAAAAGTTTGCCCACCCCTGCAAGAAGCTCCATGGAAAGTTACATAAACTAGAAGTTTGTAGCTAATAAAATTTATGATCTTTAAACTCAGTATTGGGGGTATATGTTCCAGCACAACTTTCTGACAACATGCAGCATCTTTACTGACTCCTCATTTTTTTTATTGTATTTTAGGAGCAAGTGCTTCTGCACATATGTCAAAGAGAAAACTTAGGCCAGTAAACATTAATTCATCTACTTGTCTGTTCCATAACCACCACCTGAGTTATAAGCTCTGATTAATTTATTATCTGGCTCTTGGCAAATAATTTTAGAGATTTCACATAGACTCCTGATTCATTCATTTGCCTTCTCCAACTCATTTTCACTTGTTTGTTTTTTCCTACTTGGAACATATGGCAGAAATATTTAACTTTACAATTCTTATTTTATTTGAAAGTAATTTTAGTGTTAGATTAATATTCAAAGTAGCTAACTGATTGTGACACTATGTTTATTTGAATATTCAATCGTTTTTTCAGTAGTTGAAATTCTATAACTCTCATAAAATAATTGCACACACAGACACATATATACGTTTGACAGATTGTAAAATTTACTTTGCTTGACTAATCTGAATATTCTTTGGAATGGCTTTAACTTTTAATATATATTTAATATTTGATAGGGTTTAAGTGATTTTCTTTTAAACATATTTTATTGATTTCAGAGAGGTAGGGAGAGGGAGAAAGAGACAGAAACAGAAATGATGAGAGAGAATCATTGATCATCTGCCTCCTGCATGCCCCCTACTGGGGATTGAGCCCTCAACCTGGGCATTTGCCCTTGACCAGAATCGAACCCAGGACCCTTCAGTCCCCAGAACAATGCCCTTTCCACTGAGACAAACCAGCTAGGGCAGTGATTAAGTATCCAGAAGATTGATGCTATATATACAAAGTGTTCACACACACCATACTGAAGAGAGAGATTTCATAAATAGAAGGGGATTCTTGAAATGTCAGGAAGATTTGGGTCCAGAACACAGGTATAGGTATCAGTTGTACATTTTAGGGATATGATGCTATTTCCATGAAAGGGTGAAAAGTAATAACAATAAGCAATTGTATTATATTTGAAGTTTGTTTTTTGGCCTTTGAAAAACTTATTTGCTAAAGGATTCTAGATGATGTATATGTTGCTTTTCTTTGTACTAATGCTGGTATTCATCATTCCTCTGAATTCCGGATGATTTTCTTAAGCCTCCTAGTAAATTATTTTTCCTCCAAATCACTTTTGAACTTTATTTCACTTTTGTTGTTATTTAGTTCTATAGTGACATTATTTAAATTTTCAGTAACTCTCTTAAATGTTTAAACCTGTTATATAAAATAACAACATTGGCTGCTTTTGCCTACCTAGGATTTCTCTTCTTGTAATGACACTTTAACTTCCCATTGGGTAACTACTCTGGTTCCATTACTTATAGTTTTAGTTTGAGAGTTCACCACCTTCTTTATGGCAATCAGTCTCTCTCTTATAGGATTTTGATTTTAAATAACACAATGAAGAAATAATCCATTAAACTATTTCCCGGGAACTGCAGTAATTATAATTGTATCTGAGACAGAATTCTTCAGGCTTTCCTTTCATTGTATGAGCTGCCCTGTAGGTTTGTTAAATTTCTTTCAAATATTGCATTCCTTTAAATCTGTGCATATGGTAACAAAAATCAATTGGTGTTGTCTGCAACCACTATACAGCAAAAGATAGAGAAGGTTAAACCCAAGTGTTGATGGGAACAAATTATAATTTGTTATTGAGCTGACATGGGGAAAAATGCAGTGGCAATCTCATTGATTTTCTGGGACGTAAAAGTAACATTCCATGGTAACTAATTAAATTATCACCCATGGCCAATCAGAACTCTGCCTACTCTAGGGAAAAGCTCTGGGTAATTGAGTAGCCAAAGACATAGTGTACTATAAAGAGGATGAGAAATTATGTAAGCATGGGGGGGCGCGGGTCGGCAGGGACAGGGAGCTGTATGCTCAATTAAATAAAGGAAGAAAAGATGATAATCAGATCCTTACATTTTCTCCCTAGTCACAGAAACTTAGAACCCTGGTACTAAAAGGACATGGCAGTTCCTGGTGCTACAAGAGTGAAATCATTGAGAGGAAAAGTCAGTGCTAGATGTGTGATTTGATGAATTAGAATATTATTGAATTCAATTCCCTTCTAGCATTCCAACAGGAAAGTTGAATAAATTCAAATAATTAGAATGAAAATATATGTGCATATACAGGAATACACTAGTAAATTTATATTACAGATTTGATTGAACAGCCTTAACTCGGCTATGAGTTCATTTTGAAGCAATTCCTATTCAACTTTGCTTATTTGGAGAATCTCCTGAAACATTCATTGAGCTGGGTGAGAGTGTGACAGAGAAAAATATGAAATTGTTCAGAGCCATGTCAACATCTTTTAGAGCATAGTAGTCTTTCTTGTATTTTTTAAGAGCTGAGCTCACAAATTATTAGAAGGCAGAAAGTGTTGACTTAATTGCTTCCTTTGAATATTTATCTCTCCTAAATATTTTGTTATTTATTTATTTATTTACTTATTTTTAATGCATTAAATGTACCCAGACATTTGCAGTTTAAGTAATAATCATTTATTTATTGCTCACATATCTATGGGTCAATTGAGTGAATCTGCTCATCTGAACTAGGTTCTACTGAACTCAGCCTGACTCATGTTTTCTGAAGCCTGATGATCTGGCAGTTGGCTCCCTGCCTCTCTGGTGGTGAGGGGTAAGGGTGGTGACTGGGCCACATATATCTTATTATCCAGCAAGCTAGCCTGAGGTTGTTCACAGGGCAGCACACAGCATGTTTCCAAGAGCAGCAAGAGGGCAAGACCCAATGTGCAAGTCATTTTCACACCTAGGCCTATTTTGCTGCTGTTACTTTAGCCAAACTAAGTCATCCATTCAAGCCAAGAGTCAATGTAGAAATACATTACCACCTTAGCACAGCTACAGGGAGGCAACAACAGACATGGACCATTGTTGTTAGCAATTAAACAGAGGCTAGCTGTGTCTGCCCCATGCTAACCAGTCAGTTTCTTGGGAAAATATGTAATGTGATTCAAAGTATATAGCACAGTATCATGAATAGAGTCAACATTCTATCAAATTAGTTATTATATTTAAAATATTAAATCTTTTTTTTCTTAAAAACTTGCTTTTCCTTACTCGATAATGGATTTTTTTAATCAGAAATATTATTGTATGACACTATAGCTGGCAAATGTTACTGTGAATGTTACTGTGAATTCTTCTCCACAATTCTGCCAGCACAGATTCCAAATAAATATCTGACCCTGCTATTATCTTCACTAAACCCTACCATGACTCCTGTGATGACCTCATAAAGAACAAACTTTGAGCTTAACCTGGAGGGATCTCTATCATTATAGACATAACTATCTCTTCAGCATAGTAACTACTTTTTATATGAATACTCTCCAATCAGTATTTTTTAATTTAAGTTTTGCAACATTATATAAATAACAATCATCAGAATAATATCAGCTTCACTTTTGCTAATCCCCAGGAAATTGAGTAATATTCTTCTGGATAAGTATTCCTGATATGTTGATATCACTAATATGATACACATTAGTGACACAAGATTTATATTGATAAATAGGCTTTTATTTTTAATTGAAGTATATAACAATGCCGTCGAATCTATGACATGTGTTATTTCACTGTACCAAGTCATTAATCAACCTTATAAAGTGGATAATATTGTAATAAACAAGTACCATGGATTGATCTCACCAGGCCAAGATGGCCCAAAAACCTAGATTCCAAGTACTTTCAACACATGCACTGCCTGGGTGTGTCGGCAATCTTAACATAGCATACCGCCACTTCTATCAAGTGTTGCAATGTTTCTGTTTTAAGATGACTGTGCCATGAATGAAGTGAAAATACCTGTGTTGTCAGCTTCTTTAAGGTGACATTGTCTTGAGTTGAGGCACTTCAAACAAAGAGGAAAATTATATAATATTTAGAAATGTAGAATAATCCTTGCAGTAGTAATGTAATAGAAAATTGTCTTTATAAAATAATACCATCTATAATATATATCTGTATTTCTAATTACTATTGTAATTAACCTAGATATTAATAAGAGGAAAGGAGCAAAGGGAAGGTCAAGTATTTTAGACACGTCATTTTCGCAGCTTTATCTGGAAGCTAACGCTTTACACTCTCCAGGGAGCCACTGGTCTGTCCCCTGCAGATTGCTGGCAGAAGGGATTGGACAAGGAGGAGAATAGATGATGCAACCCCAGTAAAGTTGCGATGATGTTGGGAAGGTACTTGTATGTATGTTACACCTTGGAACAGGTCACTGGTCAGAATGGGTGTGGCCAGAGCAAGCACATGAGAATTTGGAATATTTAATCCCCTAAACCAAGGAATTTGTTCTCTTGTGCTCTATTGGTTCCTCTTATGCTCTTGGGACCCTTATTCTTGGGGTGTCCTCTCCTGTATTCGCCCAGATGGCCCATGGTTATGGGGACACCCACACACAATGGACTAATGGACTCCTGCTAGCCTGACGCTGAACTGGACCCACTCCAACATGGAACAAAAACTCTGGACACTAGCTTTGCTTCTAGCTCCACTGCAATTCCCACTCTACTTCTATAAACGAACTAAGAGAAATGGGACTGGCTTTTGTAATCTGACTGTGATCACCTGCTCACTTTTACCCTCCATTTAGTTTGCTGCATACATAACTGAGGGTAGAAAAGCAAAACCAGAAATATAGATGTTTCCAGCCACAGAGCAAGTCTGTATCTAAAACAAGAGCAAGACGCAGACACTGGGTAACTGCAAGATGCTCTAAGAAGAGGGGATTCATTCTGTCCCTAGAGTAATGCAAGTGCATTTTGTTATGTCCAAATATCTTATTGTACCATGCTAATAAAATGGATGGCAATCAAGGTTTTAGGAAATACAGGCCTTGAATTATAATTTTTATATCCGATTAATTTTAGTAGAGATGGTGGGAGAGATATCAAATTTTAACTGAAAGTTGAAAAATAGAATTGTGTAATCATATTATATTGAATACAAAATCAAAATGTTATTAATAAACAAAATTACTTTTACTCTAATATATGAATTTAATTTATCATTCCATGTAACTTTCTATTTTGAGTTAATATTTTACCTATCATGTTTATATGACTGTCCTGCTGAGAAAATATAATGCAATTTTTTTTCATTCAGATTATTTATTTGCTCATTTATCATTTTCATTTCCTTAGTGGATTGATTTCCAATTCTTCAAATTGTTATATTTTCAGAAAACAGAACTATTCTTCATCACATGCATTGATTACTTGAAGTTAGCTTCAGCTTCTGAAAGAGTCAAGATACATTTTCTATATGAATCAAACCTCTGAAAAAATCACCTGCTCACCTTTACCCTCCCTTTATCTTACTGCATGTGAGACTGATTAATAGTCATTTATAGGTTTATTATGACAAGATACAGCAAGCTGATCTATGTGGCATCAGGAGTTCATTTTACATACATCTGAGTGTAGAAAAATACAATGTGCATGTAAAAGTCCCAGAAGAGGCCAGAAATGAATAGAGTCATTAATGCCCTTAATGATTGAGTCTCTATTCTCTTCTTTGTATTTAGAGACTTCCCCTAATTTATAGGTTTTATGAATCACAATCAAGGAAGAAAAAGCCAGGGGCATGTTTATCATGATTGGAGCTGGGGAAGAGAGTTCCAGCATATGCATTTGGGCTCCAAATATGTGCAAATCATTTCAACAGAGCAAAAGATGCATTGCCAAAGATGATGCCTGAGAGGGATGGAGAATTCTTGCCCCAAGCAAAAATTGAACCTAACTTAGATAAGTAAGTGCTAATTATTGTTATTAGTCATTAATTTATTCAATAAACAATTATTGACTATCTACTGAGACCATGCCCAGGCACATCCTTAAAGTATTGTTTAATATCTGATTAATAATACCCTATCCAGTAATGTTGACATTTTTTCTAAATATATTTTTATTGATTTCAGAGAGAAAGGGAGAGGGAGAGAGGTAGAAACATCAAGGATGAGAGAGAATCATTGATTGGCTGCCTTCTGCACATTGGACCTAGCCCACAACCAAGGCATGTGCCCTTAACTGGAATTAAACCTGGGACCCTTCGGTCTGCAGGACGACACTCTATCCACCGAGCCAAACCAGTGAGGGCTAGGATGAACTTTTTGACAGACTAGTTTATTATAACTATTAATGAATTCTATTAAATTTGTATAGATCAATGTTTAGATAAAAATTTATGAGCCCAGCCAGTGTGGCTCAGTGGTTGAGTGTCAACACATGAATCAGGAGGTCACAGTTTGATTCCCAGTCAGGACAAGTGGCCAGGTTGCAGTAGTGGGTATGCAGGAGGCAACCAATCAATGATTCTCTGTCATCATTGATGTTTATATTCCTCTCTCCCTTTCACTTCCCCTCTCGGAAATCAATAATAAAAATACATTTAAAAAATTATATTGGAGATACCCCAATCTTTTTTTTTCTCTTTTGTCTTCACCTGAGGATATTTTTCCATTGATTTTTAGGGAGAGTGGAAGAGAGAGGGAAAGACAGAGCGAAACATTGAGCCCCGGCCCAGGGAGGAGCCTGAAACCAAGGCCTGTGTCCTTGTCAGGAATCAAAACCGGGACCCTGTGGTCCACAGGCCAATGCTCTTCACTGAACCAGCAAGGCTGAGATACTCCAATCTTTTTAAGATCATACCTGTCTGTATCATGGGATCATTTTTGCATGTTTTCTCTCTCTCTCTCTCTCTCTCTCTCTCTCTCTCTCTCTCTCCTCTCTCATGCTTTTATAGAATCTCTCTAGTTCTATAGTTTTTGCCATTGTGAAGAGAATATTTTTTTAACATTTTATAAATAAGTATTTTCTAGATCTTTAGTATTGCTATTATCTGCATCTGAGAACAAATATTGGCAGCTTCTTGTTTCCAGCAAGATGACAGGGATGAAAATTATTTTAACATGTTAAACAAGAGATAGATTTTATCCTAAAGCCCAGGGATGTGTAGATTTCCACTTACACAGTAAATATGATGTGGCCGGGGGTGGGGGGGGAGGGGTGATTCTCAAACATGTACATGGGAAATTTTTTCTAGGAGCTTCAGGCTTATGGAGACAGAAAACACAATTGCAAAGTTAATTTAATAAAATATAGTATTCAGATGTGGACAGTAATATTTCACTTTGCACTTTTTAGATTACATTTAATCTAACATATTTACATCTGAGCACCACGATTTAAGTGAATGTTAATTACAAGATGAGAGCAAGAAACAAACAGGATTCTAAGAAACAAAAAAACCACACCCTTTTTGTTTGTTTTTCTAATATAAAGCTAGCGTTTGATAATGATCAATGCTATCAGTTATTGATGGGGGGAAAAAGAATTAAAGCAATGAGCTCATAATTTGATTAAGACATCTCTGCTTACAAAGATAAAGTTTAGCTTAAAGATAGAAAGGATAAAGAATTAATAGAATTCTTCAAATATTTGAAGGAATGTTACTTAGAGAAATAAAATCCTCAAATTATTATTATAAAAAGTAAAATTATTCAGAGGTTCCTATAAGGAGGACCTGAGGCTATGTACATAAAATAATTGTGTTTTTCTAAAAACTGGAGTTGTTCAATGCAAGATTGAGTTGGTAAAATGTGTATCACGTCTTAAAGAAAATATGGAGAGAAACCAAGATGGCGGCATAGGTAAACACCGGAAATTACTGCCTCGCACGACCACTTCAAAAATACAACTAAAAGACAAAACAGACATCATCCAGAACCACAGGAAGGCTGGCTGAGTGGAAATTCTACAACTAGAAGGAAAGAGAAAAGCACACTGAGACTCAGAGGAGGTGCTGAAGTAAAGTGCAGAGGTACGGAGGTGCACGTGGAAAGGACTGGCAACTGAGGACAAGGTTGTCTTTTTCAATCAGGAGGGAGTCTCAAGCTCCTGACTGCTCTGAACTCCAGTTCCGGGTGAGTCTCTGGGGACCCAGACTCATACGGGGAGAAACTGGACTGTCTGGCATCGGTCGGAACTTGAGGGTGGCTTTCTCTCAGAGGTGCTGAGAGACACTGAGACGTGGGGCCTCTTAGGGTAAGACTGAGAAGCAGCCATAGCTGCTTGCTCCACCCTGTTGATCCCCTGAGACCCCGCCCCACCCAAGCTGTGTGCAGAGGCTTTTGCATATGAAAGGCCTGGCCCTTTGCAATCTGAAAATTACCTAACAAACTGCAGCTGGGTCAGAGAGACCCAG
>NW_005370992.1:204312-205365 GCF_000412655.1 Myotis brandtii
GACTGACTATTCTTGGTGGGGAAAGGGGTGTGGGGGATGCGGGAAGAGACTGGACAAAAATCGTGCACCTATGAGTGAGGACAGTGGTGGGGGGGGTGAGGGTGGAGGGTGGGTGGGGAACCGGGTGGAGGGGAGCTATGGGGGGAAAAAAGAGGAACAACTGTAATAATCTGAACAATAAAGATTTAATTTAAACAAAAAGAAAATATGGAAACATATTTTTCACTTAGCTATCATTGCATTAAAAAAGTCCTAAGACAGTGCTTTAAAAAATAAGTATTCATTTAGTTCATGATTCTTGTCTGAGCCATATATGGCTGATCTCTGAAAGGTTCATTCATGTCCTGCAGTCATCTGGTGGGTTAGCTTGGAGCTGACTGGCCTAGAGTGACCCTACTCACAGGTATAGAACTGGCCTGGCTGGTGAAACGTGGGCCACTGGGCCACACATCTCTCATCCTCCATTAAGCAAATATCTGGACCTATTCATATAGCAGTGGCAGAGATCCTAAGAGAGAAGGGACTCACATTAAACCTCTTAAGGCCTAAAAGCTAATCAAAAGGCCAGTCTGTACTTAAAGGGGTTGAGTAGACTCCATCTCATCATGGAAAGTCCCACTGCAAATGGTATAATACCAAAAAGGATAAATGGTTGTGGATATTTCAACTAATCTTCCAAAAAATGAGAATAACTGGAAGTACATGTGAACTTAATGTACTGAATATAGTATATCTATTGTCTCTGCCTTAAAGGGATTGGCTTTAATGTTATGTGATAATTCTATGATTTACCCTGACTTTTATACTCACTGGCATGCTTACTTAACCCTTATGCTATAAAAAAATAATGGATTAGCCTAAATATGACAATGTTAATGTACCTGTCTCTTTTTAAATCCAGTGCTTGGAAATCTACACTAATAAAAGAGAAACATGGTAATTGGCGTACGACCGCTACCCTTCCCATTGGCTAATCAGCATATCCTTATGCAAATTAACTGTCAGCCAAGATGGCGGCTGGCAGCCAGGCAGCTGGAAGCGAACATGAGGCTT
>NW_005370992.1:206268-208733 GCF_000412655.1 Myotis brandtii
TCCCCATTGGCCCTGCCCTGAGTGTGACAGGGTGCAGCGCCCCAACCTCCTGATCCGCCCTGCTCTGTGACAGGGGGCAGTGCCCCAACTCCCCTATCGGTCCTACTCTGTGAGTGACAGGGGGGAGCTCCTCAACCCCCTGATCGGCCCTGCTCTGTGCATGACAGGGGGCGGCGCCCCAACTCCCCAATCAGCCCTGCTCTGAGCCCGACCAGGGGCTGCACCTAGGGATTGGGCCTGCCCTCTGCCACCCAGGAGCAGGCCTAAGTCAGCAGGTCGTTATTTCCCGAGGGGTCCCAGACTGTGAGAGGGCACAGGCCTGGCTGAGGGACCCCCCCTTCTCCCCCGAGTGCACAAATTTTTGTGCACCAGGCCTCTAGTATATATATAAAGATTTGTGAAACCTCATCAGAAATTTAAATGAGCCTGAAAAGAAATTGTCTATGTAGATCTATCTTTAGTGTGATAAGATTGGAAAGATCTTTGTTTTTATTCTTATAAGAGAAAAGTTGAAAAAATCACAAGATGCTCTTCTATTTCTATGGGTTTACTGATACTGATGTGAGGCTTGAGTAAATTATTACAAAAAATACAAAGTATCAAAATGGAAACTCTGGATCTAATCATTAATATTGTTGAGGCTAGACAGTTATGGCATAGATTTGATATGTATATGGGGGTTACTTATTTTCTCCACCATGACATATATTTCTAAAATGCATAACTTTGTGTGTTGCTACATGCTGCCAGGAAGTACAGAGCTAAGAATTATGCTCAATTTTAGTAATTTTTATCTTATCAAATATTTTCTGATATGTTCAATCTTCTCAGCCTAAACACTTCTTACTTGAACCACGTTTTATCTTTATTTTATTGAAACTGTTTTTCATTTTTGATTTAGATAATTCATATTGTATCTAGAGATAGTGGATGAACTGAAATATCAAAAAAAATAATTATAAATTTCTTTATTACAATTTTTCTATTCACTTATTTGGGAATAATTATTACAGAAACTTTTGTCAGAGATAATGAAGCAAGTAATATATTTTCAATGAGAAATACTCCCAGATTTAGATTGTAAAAATTAATTGCCTTAGGCAAGGTCTTAACCCCAATTACTTCAATTAGGTGTTTCATGGAATTCATTATACTCAATTAATATTTGTTAAATTTATTCAGTATTCATAACACTTTTATGAGTGCAATAAAAACTCACAAGTGAACTCAAAGCTTCTATTCTTGAAAGTTGAGTTTCAAAGCTTCTATTCTTGAAATCTCTTCAGATTTTTGTATTGACTAGTCCCATGGTCGGCAAACTGCGGTTCGCGAGCCACATGCGGCTCTTTGGCCCCTTGAGTGTGGCTCTTCAACAAAATACCATGTGTGGGCGCTCATACAGTCAGTGCAATTGAAACTACATGGCCCATGTGCAGAAGTCGGTTTTTGGCCTGGGCGAGTCTATTTTGAAGAAGTACTGTTGATATTTGGCTCTGTTGACTAATGAGTTTGCTGACCACTGGACTAGTCAATGTTTTATAGGTTCAAATTTTTTAACCTACAAATTTATAACTTCTTTCAGATCTTTGGTGCATTTCTATTTCAGTGTTACTAGAATATATCTTGTATAAACTAACACTTGATCATAAAAGGATTCTAAACCAATATCCCCAAATCATATAATTTGGTCTCAAGATTTGTTAATAGTAAACTTTTCACCCATTCTTTTTTTTTATATTACTTCAAGCCATGTCAAGACACCTGTATGTGCCTATCATTGTGCCTACAGTTCTTCTAAAATAGAAATTGTAAAATGTATTTTGAAAGAAAATTTTTTTCTTAAAAACCAGTCTATAACTTTGTAAACAATTACATCCAGTTATTTTCATGAAGTTTTATTAATTTTGTTTTGTAAGTAAAATGTGTTGTGTGCACTGTTCGCTGAAAACAAGTGGTAGCACCCTAAGAAGACACACTAGAGGTTACTTTTGTATGGGACTAAACTTATTTCAGAATTTTACACAGAAAGAAACTGAAAATCAGAAAAATTAAATAACTATTTTAAATACAAGAGCTAGTATTGGAAGAGTTACCAATTCTGGAGTCTGTAATCTCAAGTTTACATAAGATAATTCTCCAACATAATTCTCAGAGAAATTACCAAGTAAGTACTGCCTCTCCAAAGGACATTGATTTAAATATATTCAATGTCATATATATTAGGAGGAGACATATATATATTGAGTGGCCAGATTATTATGACCACATGACGTTTGTAGGCAAATTAGCTATAATTTTGCGCTGAAGTTGCTAGAGGGCCAGACCATTATAAATAGGGAAGAAGGTTTTTTACGACGACAGTGGAAGTGATTTTTTTCTGAAGATATGGTTAAACAATGCGATTTAACAGCCTTTGAACGTGGGATATATTTGAATGTGAGTGGCCAGATTATTATGACCACCTG
>NW_005370992.1:209624-211572 GCF_000412655.1 Myotis brandtii
TTTTTTACAGAGAGGAAAGGAGAGAGATAGAGAGTCAGAAACATCGATGAGAGAGAAACATCAATCAGCTGCCTCCTGCACATCTCCTACTGGGGATGTGCCCGCAACCTAGGTACATGCCCTTGACCGGAATCGAACCCAGGACCTTTCAGTCCGCAGGCCGATGCTCTATTCACTGAGCCAAACCGGTTTCGGCTTAAATTTGTTTTTAAAACAAAATAGTAGGTGGAACTAGATCCATGTTGTTGTATAGTGATCATGCAAATAACTTATTAAATAAATAAGTCTGTTTCTGTGGCTCAAAATATCCAGCGTTCTCCATTTGATGTGTGGATACAGTGACTTTGCCTTCCTTTCTATTTTATACTAGATGCCTGGTACACAAATTCGTGCACGGGTGGGGTCCGGCCAGCCCGCCCTGATGGGGGCCTATTGGGCTGGGCCAGTGGGGAGGGAGGGACCGTGAGCAGTTGGCCAGCCAGCCCAGCCCCATTGGGGTGTAGGGGGATGATCGGGGGCCATACCATCAGGGAGGGGGGGGCGCAGTTGGGGCCCAGAACAGGCTGGATGGCTGCTGCAGTGCGTGTCATAGCCACCGGTCGTTCTGGACATTCCATCATTCCAGTCGCTAGGCTTTTATATATGTAGATCTTAAAAAAATTTGTTGCTCAGCTATTGTGTTTATTGGACTAATTTATGTATTTTTTTCAGGTAATGATATATTAGTAGTCATTTTTTGCATGATATTACATGTGTCTTCTCAGACTATTTTGGAGGATGAAAATGTGGATAATATTTTTAGAAAAAATTTAGTAAAGTATTTAGATTTATTTACTGTGAAGAAATGAATACAACAGGTCCTCAAATCATGTTGTTTTGTACAATATCATTCATTATAACATTCATTACACTACATAGGAACTTGTCTTGTTTATGTGTAAACTAGAGGTCTGGTGCATGAAATTTGTGCCATGGGTAGGGGGGGGTTTCCTAAGCCTGGCCTGTGCCCTCTCTCAATCCAGGACCCCTTGGGGGATGTCTGCCTGCCCACGGGCCTAAGCCAGCAGTCAGACATCACTCTCGCAGTCCAGGAGCCCTCACTCCTTACCACCTGCCTGCTCACTGCTCCTAACTGCTCGGCTGGCTGCTTAGTGCTGCCACAGAGGTGGGAGGAGCTCTCGCCACCACTGCTGCACTTGGCAGCTGTGAGCCTGGCTTCTGGCTGAGCGGCGCTCCCCTTGTGGGAATGCACTGACTACCAGGGGGCAGCTCCTGCATTGAGTGTCTGCCTCCTGGTGGTCAGTGCACATCATAGTGAACGGTCGTTCTTGACATTCCACCGTAATGGTTGCTTAGGCTTTTATTTATAGACTAGAAGCCCGTTGCAGGAAGATTCCTGCAAGAATAGGGCTTCGCTCCCGTCTCTGCCACTCCTACCCCGCCCTTCTCTGCCGCTTCTCTCCCGCCCGTCTCCGCTACCTCGGCTCCGTTTCTTGGCTTCCTTCTACGGTGTCTTCAGTCTTCACACCCAGCTGGTATATGCAAATTAGCCGCCATCTTTGTTAGCGGTTAATTTGCATATCACGCTGATTAGCCAATGGGAAGCATAGTGAAGGTACAGTCAATTACCATGTTTGTCTATTATTAGATAGGATGGATTAGCCTATCTACACTAATAAAAGAGAAACATGGTAATTAGCGCACAACCGCTACCCTTTTCATTGGCTAATCAGTGAGTATATGCAAATTAACTGTCAGCCAAGATGGCGGCAGGCAGCCAGGCAGCTGAGAACAGGATGCTTGGTTGCCCCAGCGATAGAGGAAACCAAGGTTCCTGCCTGCAGCTGCGGGGCTCTGAGCTCCTGAAGCAACAGCTCCAAAAGATACAATGTTTCAATTATAGAAGCTAAAAGATGGCGGTTAATCTGCATACTCAGGCTCCAAGCGG
>NW_005370992.1:212150-232289 GCF_000412655.1 Myotis brandtii
TGCTGGGGCTGCTGGGGGCCTGATAGAAGACACAAACACGCAACGGGGGGCCTGTACCCAGCAGCCCCAAGGCCCGCCACCTTGGTGCTGGGGCTGCTGGGGGTATCAGAGACACAAACCCGCAGGCCCGGCACCCAGCAGACCCAAGGCCTTCGTGGCAGCACTAAGGAGCAGCAAGCCAAGCGGTAGGAAGCAGCAAACAGGTGGGCAGTAACAAGGGAGGGGTCCTGGACTGCAAGAGGGCACATGCTGGGCTAAGGGACCCCCCACCCATCCCCAGTGCACGAATTTCGTGCACCGGGCCTCTAGTAGTAAAATATGTTTCATTACACATTGATTTGCTTAAAGTCACAGGACCTATCAAGGATGTTAAGTGAGGACTTAACTGTACATTAAATATATCTCAGTATTCAGTTTGGTATCCACTTTTATATCACAAGTTAGCTGCCCCAGGGTACTGGCTAACGTACAGGCTTCTAGGTACTGTCCAGACTCACTCAGCCTCTTATTTGCTGTCTAACACTGCCACTAGACATTTTTATGGTTAAAAACAGAGGAAACTGGCATAAAAAAATAGCTTCTTTGTAAAGTAGTCTATAAGAGTTAAATGAATAAATATATATAATGTATTACAGTGTCTGGTACATGGTGTGTACTCAATACATGTTGGCTGGTATTATTTTAAAGTAGTAAAAACAAGAGAGGCCTTTTCTCTATTAAATACAATAATTTTTTTTTTTTTATTTTAAGTGTTTTTTTCATGAAAAGTTCTAAGATGATATTTCTAATTTGGAAGGGGATACTTTTTTAACAATGTACTTTCCAGACTTAGATATATAAAGCTGTCAACAGGAGACACAATTAATCATATTCTTGAATTGGTTTTTTTAGATAAACTTCTGGTACAGTCCCAAATTCAATGCAATATTACCATTTTCATTTTCTCTTAGAATAAACTTCCCCTATTGCTTAGATTAAACTTCCATTTATTGCTTTTAATGCAGCTTCAGTCTCTTCAGCACTTTCTGGTTTCAATCAAAAGGAGTCAGAGTTGACTTTAGGGCGTGGAATCTCTAATCCTATTTTAAACATTTCTCTGCTAATTCCAATTCCTTCTGTCTTACATGTTTCCTTCCAATCATTAGGTTTGATGTTACCTTAACTCTTAGTTAAGATTCTAATTTAAACCTGACTTCCACTCCTTAGAATTTCATGGGAAATTTATCTCTTCTACAAAAAAATAACCCTAGTTCTCTCATTTCAAAGACATATTTGTAAAAGTTTGGAAAAATGTAATAAACAGTCCCATAAATTCATATTTATACTATTGTTGCCTCTTTATTGTAACTAGAATACACTTTACACTTTCAATAAGGAAAACCTTTCTTTTTTTATAACATCAATGTTTTATAATATGGCTTTACTTTATAGTTTCCCTGGCAGCATTAGTGGGTAAGTTTGTTAATTAAACTAATTGAGTTATATTTTATTATTATTATAAAAGCAGAAAACATTAACATTTCAGAGTTTTCATATAACATAATAATATAATATATTTTAAAACAAATGTACAATGTGACCACTGCAACACTTTAAAAATATTCTCTGTGTTCCAAACACTTTGTAATTTTTTATTATAAAGAAACACATTTTTTTGGAATAAAAACAATATATAAAAATGTAATCTATATTACTAAAAGGGTGATATGCTAATTAGACTGGGTCGACTGGACAGCTTCCCATCATCTTGCCTTTCTTCCAGACAAAGCCACAGTGGTGGGGGCCGAGGCAGAGGTGGTTAGGGGCGATCAGGCTGTCAGGCAGAGAGGTTAGGGGCGATCAGGCAGGCAGGCAGGTGAGCAGTTAAGAGCCAGTGGTCCCAGATTGTGAGAGTGATGTCCTGGACTGGAGAGGGAGCAGGCCGGGATGAGGGACCCCCCACCCAATACATGAATTTCATGCACCAGGCCTCTAGTGTAGTTATAAAAGACTTCAAATTCACAGTGTGTAGAGATAACTACTATTAACTCTAATATCATTATTTTACATATAAAGTATTTTGATATATTTTAAGCACTATTCATTATATGACACATAATAAATATGGTAATATATTAATATTATTTAGATATTATTTTTAACAAAATTTGAATTCTATGATATATATTGTTGTGACCTTATTTATAGAATGAGCAATCTATATTAATTCTTTCCATATTGTAAAATATTTTTGAGAAAATTATTTAATCATATTTATGTTTTATATATTGCTTAACCTTTATCTATTGTGGAATATTTAAGTTACTTTTGATATTAACATTATTATAATGAGTGACATTGCAATGCATATTTTTACCTATAACTTTTATAGGCTTCTTTTTATTTTGCATTAAAATTTTTCTAAAATTAAACTTGTAGGTCAAAAGGACTAGACTTTTTAAGACTTTGATTAAATGGTAACAGATAATAATTTGAAAGTTATATTTATGTATTTAGATGTAGCATTTATAGCTCATGCCTGAATGAACTTATCTAATGCACAAATTTTCTCAGTAAAATTTATTATAGCCTTCTTGCACTTAGAAACAAGGCACAGCACTTTAACACTATGTTTGGGAACCATTTAAAGAGCCAAATCACCAGCAAAAAGTGCAAAAATATGACACTAAATATACTGAAAAAGGACACATTTTACAGTATGGCAGTTGAGACAGGAAGGCAGAGCATCACCCATCACCTTGTTCTGCCTCAGCTGGGAACCTGAGTTGCAGGCAACTCAATTTCTTGTATTTACTTTTTTCTGCTTAGCACATGTCTGAATGACCGTGAAAGTGCATGAGTATTGATTCAGGGGTTAAAAATAAATTTTAACTAGAAAGCAAATGGAATCTATAAATAATGTGGATTGACTTCTATGGAGAGAGTTGAAAGAAGTGGAGAAATAGAGGCAGATATAGAGATAGAGAAATAGATAGATAGAATTTAATGTCTAAATGTGGCATATCTACCCCATATCCAGAAAGAATATAACCTTACTTCTAGCAGAAAATATGGTCAAACTTTGTTCCAGAGACAGAAGCTACAAGATATCCTGTGGGTTTTTTTAACCATTAGATTGCCTTTCTGATTTCATCAAACAGGTGGATGCCCCCAAGTTTTTTTGTTTTTGTTTTTTATTGCCTTCACTACTACTATTTCTACACTTACCCTGTCCTCACACATACTATGCCCTATATGTGTTTTCTGATGGTCTTAGGCGACCCCTGTGAAAGGGTCATTCTACCCCCAAAGGGGTCGCGACCCACAGGTTTGCGACCCACAGGTTGAGAACCGCTGCCCTAGAGTGTATCCTGTCCTGGTCTCTTGAAGTTAAGCTGATTGACCCAGGTGGCCAAGCTCAAGAAAAGTTTGCCTATATCTTCAGTCTTCAGATTGAACCATGAATC
Organism: Myotis brandtii; assembly: GCF_000412655.1. Classification (NCBI taxonomy): domain Eukaryota; kingdom Metazoa; phylum Chordata; class Mammalia; order Chiroptera; family Vespertilionidae; genus Myotis; species Myotis brandtii. The sequence continues at coordinate 215,597 of NW_005370992.1, forward strand.
TAGCCAATACCAACCCCTTTCTCTGCAAAACTATAACATATTAACTGGTAAAAACCCACTCATGACTAGAGCTGATGAACCAGAATGTGCATGTATGGACAAAAGGAAACTAATTTGCTCCATACAATGAAACTCACATTCTGATTAGGATCTTACTGAAATCTCTTCAATATAAATTCCTTGGAGGTAGTACTTACAGGATATGAGCATGTTTAAAGCATTGGATATGTATTGATACGACGAAATAAAAATTACAGAAAGTTGTCATGAGTGTACATTTCCCCAGCAGTCTCTGAGAATACAGTCTTATTTCATTGTATCCTCACTAAAACTTTTTTTAACTTTGCAATTTTGTTATACAACATTTTTAAAATTAATTTTTTTCTGGCAGGTGTGAAGTGATACTTCATTGTCGTTTTAATTTGCATCTCTCCGCTGATTCGTGACTTTGAGCATTTTTTCATATGTTTCTAGGCCATCTGTATGTCCTTTTTTTCTTTCTTTTTTAAAGTATATTTTTATCAATTTCATAGAGGAAGGTAGAGAGAGAGAAATATAAACATCAATGATGAAGGAGAATCTTAGATCAGCTGCCTCCTGCATGCCCCCTATTGGGGATCAAGCCTGCAACCTCAGCTTGTGCCCTAACTGGGAATAGAACTATGATCTCCTGGTTCATAGGTTGTTGCTTAAGCACTGAGCTACACTGGCTGGACTGAAGTTGAATTATTTTTAATTAATTATTAGATTTTTAAATCTTTTATCTGTTATTTCTTGTTCCCCTGTTTTTCTACTGGGATATGTGATTTATATATAGATTTCCATTAGCACATTGCTTATTGAGACTATTAAATTTGGTTTTCTTCTTTATGCTTCAACCTGAATTTCACAACCTCTACATATTTCATGAATTGAAAGTCATTTGATGTATCAAAATAGAGACAAGCATGCACTTGATATAAATCATCATCTCTAAGAAAGAAACAATTTTAAATATAGTTTTATATGTTGATCCCTCTCCTACCTTACCCCAATTCTCTCCTACCAAAAAAGCCTTTATATCAAACATTTATTATAGTAACAAGCAGAACACCATTCTGGCATTTACATAAAGAATAAAACATTGCCTATGTGAAAATTAGAAAAGATATGTGAAACAAATCAAAGATTGATTTAGTTCTTCAAGTGCTTTTACCATCTTTAAATCTCATGGGAGAATAATCTGTTCTTAGACCAATTTCTGCAAGTTCTTCCCTGCCGCCTTGCTACTAAGAAGTTTTACCATTTGAAGATTCTTCTTTGCCCAGTCTCTAAACCCATATTACACTTCTGTGATTGGAAATGTAAACAGAGTCCAAAAATGCATTGCTCTTCAGTTACTGTGAGCATGCCCACTGACCCATGCTCTGGCATTCCCTCAGTAGGCCAGAACTAGCCTTTTCCTACCATAAACATCTCTTTGTACTTTCTTGTGTAGAGTACTATTGGTATTAAGATGACCTCATTTTGCTATTCCTTGCCTTTCCCATGAAGATCATCTTGAGTCATGATCTTTAAAGCATTATATTTCAATAACTCCAACCAAAATTAGCTCTATTCGTTGAAATGATTTTGTACATTTTCTTAGCTTAGTCAAATACTTTAAGCTTTTAAATATTTAAAATATTGTTTCTATTGTACTACACAATTTACTACTTGTTTTATTTATATCCACTGACCATTGCTATTATTATTTTATTTGATATTTTATTTCTCTATTTTATTTAATTATCACCTTGTAAATATTGCTAATGAACATCTAGTCACTTATTATTATGTATCAAATATCATTATAAACATAGATGCCCAGAGAATATTTTTGCTCACACTTCTGCATAGTTCACTCTGAACTGTCTTCTCATAAGTGTTTTATAGCAAACATCCATGGAACATCCATTCCTCTTTGGAGCAGGTTTGCCTAGTGTCCAGGAATATAAGGTAGCTCTCCCTCTATGACAATTTGGTCACGTTTGCTAGTAGCCCATATATAAGGTTAGGATTTACCAATCCCAGGGTTTCTTTCCTGTAACACAATCGCCTGAATATGGAAAGCAGTTTCACATAACACTGAGAATTGGGGTTCAAGGAACAAGCAAAATGATGTTACTCTGGCTTCTGCTATTGCAGTTAGTAATAAACTGCCATTGTCTCTGATCCAAGAATATCATATCTTCTTCAGTATATATGAAACTGGAAAGATATTTGTTATCTTGCAAATATTGTAAAATCTCAGACCCTTCACAGTTACCCCAGACAAGTTGTATACAGAAATGCCAGTCTCGTCAAAATAATGATACTCTATATTCATAGCTTGTTTTTGTATAAGTAATTTCATTTAATCCTCACAACACCTCTGAAATATAAAACACTGTTAGTTACTAACAATTTTACAGAGGGACATAGTTAATCTCATTGAAATTTAATTTCTTTATTTGTAAAAATGATATGATTCCTACCTCATGAGATCTATATGCACATTCAAATAGTTGATGACTACAAAGTACTTAGTAGAATAGCTGCAACAGGATTATTCCTCAGTGTGTCTGTAAAATCTCCTTACCCCTTCCAATTATTCTGAGACCTACTGACCATTCAATTTCTTATTCTAGTAGTTTTCTGTGATAGAGCTCTATACCAGTGATGGCGAACCTATGACGCGTGTCAGAGGTGACACACGAACTCATTTTTTTGGTTGATTTTTCTTTGTTAAATGGCATTTAAATATATAACATAAATATCAAAAATATAAGTCTTTGTTTTACTATGGTTGCAAATATCAAAAAATTTCTATATATGACACGGCACCAGAGTTAAGTTAGGGTTTTTCAAAATGCTGACACGCCGAGCTCAAAAGGTTCGCCATCACTGCTCTGTACCGTGCCTTCATTTCTCAAACCATTTATATATACTATTGATGTATTACTTATAACTCAATAATATGCTGTTACTTGTGCCTTTTTTTAAGTCTCTATGTATATGGTAAACACTTTCTGAGCAGAGTCTAAATCATACACATTCTATTTTCTCCCAGAATACCTAATGGAATTCAGTCCACAATGGAGATTAGCATCTGATAAGATAACTTTAAAAGTTTAATGTATTCTAAAACCAGGACATATTGGGTGAATAAATAAATAATTTTGAACATACTTATTTTAAGATGATTGATAGCTCAATTTTTAAAAATTCATTTTAGAGAGAGAGAAACCTGGATTGGTTGCCTCCAGTCTGACTGCAGATGTGACCCTCAACCTGGGTATGTCTGTGACCCTTTGGTGCATGGGATGACATTGCACCAAACTGAGCCACACTGGCCAGAGTCATAGATCATTTTTTTATATCTGTTTTGTATTGTCTCCTTTCATTGTTTTAGAAAAAAAATATGGATATTTATTTCCAGAAATGTACAAAGAATGTTACTTTAAATTAGGAAAACTTACCCAAAATAATTGTTCTTATGATACATTAGAGACCCAGTGCATGAAATTCGTGCACTCAGGGGGGTTCCTCAGCCCGGCCTGCACCCTCTCACAGTCCAGAAGCCCTTAGGGCAGTGGTTCTCAACCTTGGCTGCACATTAGAATCACCTGGGAATCTTTTTAAAATCCTGATTTCTGGGCCTCATCCTCCGGAAATTCTGTTTCTTTGTTACTAATGTTGTGGCCCCACCCCATACAAAGAAACAGAATTTCCGGAGGATGAGACCCAGAAATCAGGATTTTAAAAAGATTCCCAGGTGATTCTAATGTGCAGCCAAGGTTGAGAACCACTGCCTTAGGGGATGTCCAACTGATGCTGAAGCAAGCCTAAGCTGGCAGTTGGACATCCTTAGCACTGCCACAGAGCTGGGAGAGGCTCTCGCCACTGCCGCTGTGCTTATCAACTGTGAGCCCGGCTTCTGGCTGAGTGGCACTCCCCCCATTGGAGCGAATTGACCACCAGGGGACAGCTCCTGCATTGAACGTCTGCCCCCTGATGGTGAGTGCACACATAGCGACTGGTCATTCTACTGTTCAGTCAATTTGCATATTAGCCTCTTATTATATAGCAGTGATGGCGAACCTATGACACGCGTGTCAGAGGTGACACGCGAACTCATTTGTTTGGTTGATTTTTCTTTGTTAAATGGCATTTAAATATATAAAATAAATATCAAAAATATAAGTCTTTGTTTTACTATGGTTGCAAATATCAAAAAATTTCTATATATGACACGGCACCAGAGTTAAGTTAGGGTTTTTCAAAATGCTGACACGCCGAGCTCAAAAGGTTCGCCATCACTGTTAAATAGGATACTAGAGGCCCGATGCATGAAATCTGTGCAAGAGTAGGCCTTCCTTCCCCAGTTGCCAGCACCGACTTCCCTACGGCACCCAGGACCCAGCTTCCCTCTCAGCCCTGGCTTTGTCTGGAAGGTCATCCTTCCAGATGTCCAGTCTAATTAGCATATTATGGTTTTATATGTTATGAAAGATGCTCATAAATATGGACAGCTTTTCAATGGTGCATGATTGACTTCCCAAAAGGTGGTATCATAGAACAGTAAGTTGGTATCTATGATCCCAAAGAGTTCTTTATGTTATAATGTAAATACCATCAATAGTAATTATAACTAGAAAGCAATATTCCTGCAGACTGCACATATCTTTATCAAATTAGGTTTATGTTTTCATTTACTTTTCTGATTCCTAAAGTTTTATTTAAGATATTTGTGTTTACAACTAACCAAAGTATTCAAAGTAATTTTATAAGTTAAGAACATATGCATATTTACAAAATATGTAAATGTAGGTACTTTAGATGTAGATATTCTGAATTGTGTAACTTTCCAAAACTATGCCAAATAATATTAACCATAAAATAGAGAACTACTAATTGTATTGTCATTGTGCCAAGAAAGTAGACTGTAGGTACACTTACAACAGGGTAAAAAAATATACTTTAATCAAACTTTGAGCAAAAAGATTTGAAATTAGTCTATCAAGAATAGGAAGGTGTCTAAGAAAAGTAACCAACCTTAATTATTTAAAACTTTTCTTGTAGATTTACCTTGAAATTGAGTTGATGTTAAAATTAATCTTTTGTTCAAGAAGACACATCAAATACTTTTGAAGAAATGTTATCTTTATTTTGAAATGGTAGAAGCTATCAAAATCAGAATGGAGTTCACAATATAATTTGAATATAATTGGAATAAAGATTTACTAAGTAATAATTTACATAACATAGCATTTTGATACAAATTTTCCAACTTTTTAAAAAATTGCAAAATAATTTATGGTCAATTTAACATCATATACTGTATAAACAAACTAAAATGTAAAAATTAATTGATAAACTAGCACTCTATAATGAAAAATGAGCACGTTATCTTAATAAAATAAACTACTTATATCTATAAAAATTATAGCAAAAATTGACTTGTATTTGTCAGCTTGATTAAATTTTTCATAATTTGTGCCATAGTAAACTTGGAAAGAACACGAAAAGAAAAATGTAATCCATATAAAACTTAAATTGAATTAATTGCCAAGATATTTCTATTTTTAATAAATGTCTATAATTAATTTTCAAGATGATTATTTTGTAAATATGTGGCACCTTTTAACTGATAGTTCTGATGTGTCAGCACCAGACAATAAATGTTTCTTTATGGCTTATTTCTAATTTAACAAAGAAAATGTACATTTTTAGAGAAAACAAATCACAATTAATTCTAAAATGTGCAACAGATGGTGGAACTTATAATCATTCTATCAGACTAATAGTATACTGTCTGCATTTTGGAATTCGCTTTTCCCAAACGATGATGTTGGGTTGAAGCCATATTGACAGCTGGTACATTCCTAATGTAGTTAGTTTGATATACCTCATCTATTAAATCCTGTACATTTTCCAAAATAACAGATGACAAGTGCAATTGACCACCTGGGAAAAGGCTATTTCAATAGAAAGGGAAAATTGATCTTCTCTTTTGGTGATTGTAGAGTAGCTTGCTGCTTTTACTATTTTGGGTGAAATTTTAACCACCTGCAGATTACTTGCTTTCCAATAGGACACATTTTGTAACACAGACAATGGTTAAGAGTGACCTGTGAACAATTATTAAGTGGCTTTACTTATCATATTTTTTAAAAATGTAAACATTTTTGTAGCATATCAGTTCGAATGAGCATTTATAATATATGTTTTATGTGATACATGGAAATATCAATTAGATAATAAATTCTCTAATATACAAATTTCTCAAACAGTGGCATGGCATATGATCATTTGCATAAATTTGATTAATTATTAAAGAAAGTAAAGCTATTTTTTAGTAGTAAAACATATGTCTCATGCTTTCAGATTAAATAAAATGTATTATGAAGGTTCTTTGGTTGTAGTAAGACAGAGCTAATAGATAATTAATACAAGAAAATAATCCCATATAATAAAGAGGTAATATGCAAATTGACTATCACTCCAACACAAAAGATGGCTGCCCCCATGTGATCAAAGATGGCCAGCAGGGGAGGGAAGTTGGGGGCAACCAGGCCGACAGGGGAGGGCAGTTTGGGGTGACCAGGCTGACAAGGGAGGGCAGTTAGGGGCAATCTGGCCAGCAGGGGAGCAGTTAGGCATCAATCAGGCTGGCAGGGAGTGGTTAGGGGGTGATCAGGCTGGCAGGCAGAAACGGTTAGGGGCAATCAGGCAGGCAGGCAGGCGAGCAGTTGGGAGCCAGCAGTCCTGGATTGTGAGAGGGGCCCCAGATTGGAGAGGGTGCAGTCTGGGCTGAGGGACACACCCCCCATGGATGAATTTTGTGCACCGGGCCTCTAGTAGACTATAATGGCCTGTAAAGCATATACTGGTAAACTATGATTTTAACTTGGTTGTATCACTGAGAATTACATAATAAGTCTCTAAAAACTCTCTGTGTCAGTACACAACTATTCATAAGAATCTTATGTATTTGGGGATTGGTAAAATGTCAAAGCCTAGTACTACATTATTAGATAATAGAATAGTTCTGTTTCAAACATGATAATATTATTCCTTCTCAAATTTTTCAAAAGTAGGCAAATGCATTTTAATCTCAAATAAATTCAAGTTTTAAAAATACAGATACATTCAAACAATAGGATACTTGAATCAATAACCCATTATCATTTCATATATGCTCAAGCTAACATACTTTAAAATATGTGAAATAAAATAATTTTAGAGGGTAGGATCATTTTGTTAACAATAGTGTTGGAAATCCAGGCCCCTTAATACCTCCTTGAGTCCTGAACCCCTGCCTGTGCACAGTGACCACACACAAGAGGGAGGGAGCCTCAGGAGAGACACAGTCCTGGGGCCTTTGTGGGCAGCAGCGGGCATGCCGCCAGCAGAACGAAACTTTAAATCAGGAGAATGGACTTCACTCACACAGGGACGAGGCCGTGTCTGCCCTGACTGGCTCTTGTGCACAAATAAGGACCTGGCCTGGCCTTGCTTCGACCCCCGAGGTTTGCTGTGGAGCCAGATGGGCTAGTGACCGATCTCCAGGCTGCGATCAGCACTCTCCTCCTGCCCCAGGGCCTGCAGAAATGCGATCAAGTCCTGTTTCAGAGCCAAGACAGTGGCTGTTTTCTAGATCTCCTGGCTTCCCCTCCCCCAGCCCAACTGATTGGGCCTGGTTGCTAGGTACCTATTACCTTAGAGACAGAACACTCGGCAGGGTTCTGAGTGGTTATCTGTGCCCACTGGACACTGGCAGTCCACGGGCAGAGCTGTGAGCGGCCAGCCATGGAGGGCCTGCTGCCTGCCACCGCACCCACCTTCCAGCTGGTCCTGGAGCACCTGTGCAGGGTGCTGCTGGCGATTTCTAAGAGCCTGAGACATGTCCCAGGACTCCTTGCGTTCCCCTGGGGGATCCTGGTGGGCACTCTGGCGGGGGTGTCTTTGATGATAAAGAGACGACATACTTCAAGAATCGTGAAGGCGCCAGGTAAAAGGTGTTCTGCCCGCGATGAGGTCTGCGTACGAGGTAGTGAGAATATTGGATCAATGACAGAAGCCGACAACACCCTAAGTCACCTGCGGTGAAGGTCAGTCCTCTCTTGGTACAGACCTTGTGCTTGTGGGCATTGAATAACTACCTGAGCAGCTTGTCACTTCAGGACACGGTTGACTTACTGAAAACGGCATGCAAGAGCCAACCTCCTAAACTTTTCCAAGTGTGATGAAAAGACCATATCAAAAGCATCAGGGATTGATAGAAAACAACTTCAGAAGAACATAATGGATGATTTGAACAAAAACACTAATTATCCAAAATGTCTAGAAGTGCTCCAGGAAGAAATTATAGGGTGGACACAGAAAATCCAAGAAAAGGAGGAGAAAAAAAGGCTGAGCTGTGGAACGCAGGAATGGAGCAGGCCCTGCAAGATGGAGTCCACCAATCACTGTCAGTGGCTGGAAGCCCGCTGCAGACCATCCTGAAGTTGGAGGACTTGAGAGATCAGGTGGCTGATGGGAACTTGGAATTCCCACAGAAGAGGGAAACATAAAATGGGGATCCTTTCCTCCATGGGTCAGAAGTTGACCTCAAGAGCATCCCTCTCATCAATGTGTTCCGGGAAAATCAATTGTGGGAGCAAAAGCAAATGAACGAGGAGCTTGCAGCAGAAATAAGGAGTCTGCAAACTGGGAAAGCATCTTTGCAGCGTGAAAATTCAAACCTAAAAAAATAATATCCAACAGCTGAAGCGGAAGCTTCGAATTCTGCCTGATATACATAAAGATCATGTAACACAACTACAGAAACAACTGTTTGAGGAGAAAATGCTCTGCTTAGACATGGAGAATAAATTTGTCAATGTCTGAAGAAGCATGAACTCCACCTATCAGTTTCTGAAAACGTATAAGAAGATGGCCCAAGACATGATGAGAGGGGCCCCAGATTGGAGAGGGTGCAGTCTGGGCTGAGGGACACACCCCCCATGGATGAATTTTGTGCACCGGGCCTCTAGTAGACTATAATGGCCTGTAAAGCATATACTGGTAAACTATGATTTTAACTTGGTTGTATCACTGAGAATTACATAAGTCTCTAATAAAAACTCTCTGTGTCAGTACACAACTATTCATAAGAATCTTATGTATTTGGGGATTGGTAAAATGTCAAAGCCTAGTACAACTTTATTAGATAATAGAATAGTTCTGTTTCAAACATGATAATATTATTCCTTCTCAAATTTTTCAAAAGTAGGCAAATGCATTTTAATCTCAAATAAATTCAAGTTTTAAAAATACAGATACATTCAAACAATAGGATACTTGAATCAATAACCCATTATCATTTCATATATGCTCAAGCTAACATACTTTAAAATATGTGAAATAAAATAATTTTAGAGGGTAGGATCATTTTGTTAACAATAGTGTTGGAAATCCAGGCCCCTTAATACCTCCTTGAGTCCTGAACCCCTGCCTGTGCACAGTGACCACACACAAGAGGGAGGGAGCCTCAGGAGAGACACAGTCCTGGGGCCTTTGTGGGCAGCAGCGGGCATGCCGCCAGCAGAACGAAACTTTAAATCAGGAGAATGGACTTCACTCACACAGGGACGAGGCCGTGTCTGCCCTGACTGGCTCTTGTGCACAAATAAGGACCTGGCCTGGCCTTGCTTCGACCCCCGAGGTTTGCTGTGGAGCCAGATGGGCTAGTGACCGATCTCCAGGCTGCGATCAGCACTCTCCTCCTGCCCCAGGGCCTGCAGAAATGCGATCAAGTCCTGTTTCAGAGCCAAGACAGTGGCTGTTTTCTAGATCTCCTGGCTTCCCCTCCCCCAGCCCAACTGATTGGGCCTGGTTGCTAGGTACCTATTACCTTAGAGACAGAACACTCGGCAGGGTTCTGAGTGGTTATCTGTGCCCACTGGACACTGGCAGTCCACGGGCAGAGCTGTGAGCGGCCAGCCATGGAGGGCCTGCTGCCTGCCACCGCACCCACCTTCCAGCTGGTCCTGGAGCACCTGTGCAGGGTGCTGCTGGCGATTTCTAAGAGCCTGAGACATGTCCCAGGACTCCTTGCGTTCCCCTGGGGGATCCTGGTGGGCACTCTGGCGGGGGTGTCTTTGATGATAAAGAGACGACATACTTCAAGAATCGTGAAGGCGCCAGGTAAAAGGTGTTCTGCCCGCGATGAGGTCTGCGTACGAGGTAGTGAGAATATTGGATCAATGACAGAAGCCGACAACACCCTAAGTCACCTGCGGTGAAGGTCAGTCCTCTCTTGGTACAGACCTTGTGCTTGTGGGCATTGAATAACTACCTGAGCAGCTTGTCACTTCAGGACACGGTTGACTTACTGAAAACGGCATGCAAGAGCCAACCTCCTAAACTTTTCCAAGTGTGATGAAAAGACCATATCAAAAGCATCAGGGATTGATAGAAAACAACTTCAGAAGAACATAATGGATGATTTGAACAAAAACACTAATTATCCAAAATGTCTAGAAGTGCTCCAGGAAGAAATTATAGGGTGGACACAGAAAATCCAAGAAAAGGAGGAGAAAAAAAGGCTGAGCTGTGGAACGCAGGAATGGAGCAGGCCCTGCAAGATGGAGTCCACCAATCACTGTCAGTGGCTGGAAGCCCGCTGCAGACCATCCTGAAGTTGGAGGACTTGAGAGATCAGGTGGCTGATGGGAACTTGGAATTCCCACAGAAGAGGGAAACATAAAATGGGGATCCTTTCCTCCATGGGTCAGAAGTTGACCTCAAGAGCATCCCTCTCATCAATGTGTTCCGGGAAAATCAATTGTGGGAGCAAAAGCAAATGAACGAGGAGCTTGCAGCAGAAATAAGGAGTCTGCAAACTGGGAAAGCATCTTTGCAGCGTGAAAATTCAAACCTAAAAAAATAATATCCAACAGCTGAAGCGGAAGCTTCGAATTCTGCCTGATATACATAAAGATCATGTAACACAACTACAGAAACAACTGTTTGAGGAGAAAATGCTCTGCTTAGACATGGAGAATAAATTTGTCAATGTCTGAAGAAGCATGAACTCCACCTATCAGTTTCTGAAAACGTATAAGAAGATGGCCCAAGACATGAACCAAGAACTACGAAGAAGCACTTGCTACTATCAAAATGAGATTCTGTGCCATCAGAAAAGAGCTGAAGAAGCCTGGATGGCAGCTGAGTTCACTGAGAGAAAGTTCCAGGACCTAAGGAGAGAATATGATCACAACAGGCAAATGCTGGCTCAGGTCAAGTCCAAGTCCCAGCCTTTCCCAGGCCACCCTTTTGCCCCTCCTGCTGCTCCACTCACAGCACATAGGGACCCTAGGAGTGCCAGGCTGTCCCCTGAGGCATCTGGCACCCGGGAAGAAGGAGGGTTATGCAGTGAGAGCTCAAGAATCCAGGGTCACTTGCAGGTGTGACTCAGCTTCCAGGGCAGTTGAGTCCTGAACACTTCCCCCCTCCACCCCCTCACCCACAAATCCGCCTGTGCTTCTGTTCCAGTAATTCTGTTTGCCCTCTCTTTAGTAAGCTACTCTTACTAAGTTGGTGCCACAATGACCCTTGGTAGTACACAGCAATATAATTTACAGAAGTATTAAATATAGATTCATTAATATAATTATCATGAATACAAAATTCCCCATGAGACCCTTTAGAATTATATACTATAAGAATTGCATTTTGATATAAATGACCACTATTAACCTAAACTGTCATGTAAGCTTGACATGGACATTTAAACAAAGACCATGACTGCATGATATGCCCATTATTACACATCTCTAGAAGTAACTTAATATATACCTGGAAAAAAATTAGTTGGTTTAAAAACAATGCAAAAAATAAATGAAAAACTTGAACAAGATAACACCCCATTAAAACTACATAATATATTCATTACTTTAGTCCTAAGTTCATAGTTTAGTCCTAAAATCATAGGATAGTTTAGGCCCTAAATTCATAGATTAGAAATCATTAGTTTTCTTTCCTGCTTTATAGTTTTTCTTACTCTTTGTCTATGATAGTTTATCATTTAGTATTTCTAAATTTTATGCAGTCAAAATAAAAAAGGTTTTTCTTGATTGCAACATGCACATATACACTCACTCTCATTCTCTCTTTCACACACACACACACACACACACACACACACAGAAGATACAATGTCCTCTTAGTTATTTAAAATCTGAAGAAAATGTAAAAATATTATTGCAAATTTCAATAGATATTTTAAATAATTCAATAGAAAAAAAAGCTGTGGTTCATTTACACAATTGGATATTACATGGCTATAAAAAAGAAGAATCTCTTACCCTTTGCAACAGCATGGATAGACCTGGAAATTATTATGCTAAGCAAAATAAGCCAGCCATAGAGACAAATACCACATGATCTCACTTATATATGGAATTTAATGAACAAAATAAACTGACAAACAAATAGATCCAGAAACATGGAAGGATGCAATAGACTGATGAATCTCAGAGGGAAGGAGAGGGGTTAACCAAAGAACTTACATGCATATATACATAACCCATGGACACAGACAATAGTGCAGTGAAGACCTGGGGGAAGGTGTAGAGGATGGGAGGGAGGAGTCAATGAGGGGGAAAAGGGACATCTGTAATACTTTCAACCATAAATAAATATTAAAAATAAATACATACATATCTTTGCTTCTCAAAAAAATATTGCTACTTAATAAGGTTTGGAAGAAAGGGAAAGTTAGAAATAAAATGTGAAGAGTATAGAGAGATTTATGGATATAACATTTGGTTAGAATTAAAGATTCAAAAAGGTATAGCAGAAACTAAAAATTCAAAGGCAGTAAACAGTCTTAATTATTTTCCACTTAAGTTGAGCACTGAAGATTTTATAATGTGTTCTACAGGCCATGATGGGAGCAATATATTCACAGATTTATACAGGCTAAGTTAATTCAGCAATGCCAGTCTACAACTAATGTCAACATTATGTAAAATACAAGATTTTAAAAGCATTTTCAGCATGAAATAGTAAAAATAACAATTCCTAACTACATGAAAACTTATTTACATACTAGAAGCCCAATGCACAAAATTCATGTAAGAGAAGGCCTTCCATCCCCTGACTGCCGGCACCAGCTTCCCTCTGGCACCCGAGACCCAGGCTTCCCTCCGGCCGCTGGCAAACACCTGGGGCCCACGCTTCCCTTGCAGGCCCGGCTTCTTCCGGAAGGTTGTCCAGAAGGATGTCTGGAGGGATGTCTGCTCTAATTAGTATATTACACTCTTATTATTATAGATAATGAATAATTCCACCATCTAATGGTTGTGACTTGAATAGAGATTTATCAGTTTTATATGCTTTACTTGGTATTTGGTTGAAGTTATATAATTTATTGTTAATTTCAAACTATCTAACCTTCTTTCACAACTAGAAAAATTGAAGTAAGAAAATAATTAAGGCATATTCACAAGGTCCAAGATGATAGATAGCCAAAAGCTATAAAAATAGACCTCTATGCCCTATCATTCATTGGTGATCGAAGCCTTTATTAGATTTATTAGGCTTTAGTGGAGCACATAGTGATATACTTTTTCTCCTCTTTCTTAGATTTGAAAACATGTTTCTATGTAATCTATATATATAAAAGCCTAAGCAACCATTATGACCAAATGACCGAAATGACCAGTCGACCAGTCACTATGTTGTGCACTGATCACCGGGGCAGACCCTCAATGCAGGAGCTGCCCTCTGTGGTCAGCCAATGTCCCTCGGTTCCTCCCCCTGGCCACTCCCCCAGATCGGCCCCGATGGAGGGGACCGGCTGGCCAACCTCCTGCAGCCTCTCCCCCTATCCCCGGCTGGCAAACCTCCCACGATCCCTCCCCTCCTTCTGGCCGGCCAGCCCCCTAATTGGCCTCTATCGCTGGCCAGGCCAGAGGACCCCACTCGTGTATGAATTCATGCACTGGGCCTCTAGTATAATCATAATAATGATGTTTTAGTATATAACTTTGTAGCTGTATGCAGAGTCCTAATTTTGCTCAGTCACTGAAATGGCAGGATGACTGTTATAAAAGCAATACATAAAGTTAAGAGACACATTAAATAGAACAATACAGTCTCACCATTTTTTTTTGTTATTTTGTAACTAGAGGCCCGGCTGGCTGCCTTGGCCCTCACAGCACTGGCTGCCTTGGCCCTAGCAGCCCTGGCTTCATCCAGAAGGTCATCCAGACCGTTGTTCCACTATTCAACCATTCAGTCAATTTGCATATTATGCTTTTATTATTATAGATATTTAAGCTGAATATCCTATTAGATGAACATTCAATACTTGACTTTAAATGTCACAAAAATATTAAAAGAGCAATAGGAAGAAGTAAAATTAAGATTATATTTTTGCTAATGAAGCTTCAAGTTAATACAGGAATATGAATAGACTTTAATGTTGAATGGAAGGGGTTTGAATGCATTTTAAAATTTTAATATCCCATATTCCATTCAAAAGAAAATAAAAAAAAATTAAAATCTTTCAATTGGTTACATAGATATGCAGGGCTTTTTTGTTACATTTTGTTTTCTTTTTTTCGCAGACAATTTGTCTTTTCAAATGTCTCAGACAATGGAGATAACCTCACAAGTGTATACAACAATGGACGGTTTGACAATTGTTAGTTACATGTGCAGTGTCTGCTAGAGGAGGAAAATTTAGCTCTATCTTACTATTTTACAGCAAAGACAAAGTAAAGTAAGATATATAAAAAAATAGAGAAAAGTGTGTGTACTAAACAACATATATAAGATATTATCACATAGTATATATTTTGTATTATATAAAATAATATAGGATTTTTTGTGTGTTTTAAGTCATTAAGTATTACTCATTTCCTTTAAGGGATTAATGTAAATTAATAAAAATTATAACAGTATATGGCTTTTATTGTCATAACAAATTAATATATGAAAAATATACTTATAAGTAAAAGCAACACAAAAATAAATAAAATGGACACTAATTACAGTTTACTGGTATATTTAAATACACATTTAACATTCATCTCACTTATGTAGTAGAAAATATTTATCAGCAACAGTTTACACTAAAATAACTAATATTATTCTATGTACAAAGTTAAATAATTAAATATTTTATTGTGTACAAGATGAACACAAGTCCAGATCCTTGAATCAATCTTTTAAATAGAGCTCTGAAAATCCTTCAGGTCTTCATGGCTCCTTTACATATTTACTTCTATTCTAAACCACAATTACAGAATTGAATTACTAAATATCATCACTTTTGACAACTTCTTTACTTTTTAAATATAAGCGAATGCACAAAAAGAATGTACTCACCTGTGCATTTTCATAAAGGAAGTGCATCTATATAGCTACCACAAATATCAATAAATAAAACATCACCAGCAGCCAGGATGGCATGTGCCACATTGTTCCCCCTTCCAGACATGTTTTCATTTCCTACCAAATCAGAGAGAAGACTAAGAAAGCTGGGAAATTATCCTGACACCAAGTAGACAATCACCACCATGAGGTCAAGCAATAATGGAAAGAGAGATTGTTCCACCTGAATTAAAAGTTTATTTTAAGAAATAATAATAGGAAAATAAGTAGAGAAAGATTAGATTTAAATAACTCAAAAATTCATGCATAAGTGTTCAGTTTTTATGTAATTGAACTCAAGTATAATGTGATTCCTCAAGTGCTAACATCCTTGAAAAGTTTTGTTCTCTAATCTTATTGAAACACTAGAGGCCCGGTGCACAAAATTCATGCATGAGTAGGGTCCCTAGGCCTAACTGGTGATCAGGGTTGATCAGGCTCCCCGCCTCCCCAACTCCCCACCTTCTCCTTCCCTTGCGGCCCACGCTGCCACCATGCAGTTCCCTGTCTCCTGGCCACCCCAGCTCCTCATTTCCTCACTCCCTCAACGCCTTACCACCGCGGCTGGTTGCCCGCCATGTTCCATGCCACCCCCTGGTAGTCAGTACACATCATAGCAAGCAATTGAACTCCTGGTCTCCTGGTCTAACCCCCAAGGGGACAATTTGCATACTAGGCTTTTATTATATAGGATATTATAATTGCCAACCACTTTAAAGTCAATTCCTTAGGTATAAACCATTCTATCTTTTATCAAGTGTAGGAATAACATTTGTACTAGGAAGATATACAAAAAATGTTGACTCTCAAAATATAACCTTACCTAAATTACTGCCCAAACCTTATTTCAAACCATATTGTAGTAAAGCATGGGGAGAACATGGTCTAATGCAGATACACTCAGTACTAGACCTTGAGTTTACTGTTTCCTTCAGGTATCTGAAATAAACCTTACGTTTTTGTTGATGTTGTTGTTGTTACTGTTTTTGTTGCGGCTGTTTTGTTTGCTTGTGGATTTTGATTTTTGTTTTTTTGTTTTAAATATTTTTACTGCCCAGCTGGTGTTGCTCAGTGGTTGAGCATTGATCTATGAACCAGAAGGTCATGGTTCAATTCCAGGTCAGGGCATGTGCCCAGGTTTTGGGCTCAGTCCCCAGTAGGGGGCATGCAGGATGCAGCCAATCAATAATTCTCTCTCAACATTGATGTTTCTATCTCTCTCTCCCCCTTCCTTCCTCTCTGAAGTCAATAAGAATATATATAT
>NW_005370992.1:232357-257241 GCF_000412655.1 Myotis brandtii
TAATTTTTAAAAAATATTTTCCCAGTAGGAAGTGAAATTCCAAAACAAGTCTGCGAAGGCAACAGTGGGAAAGAGTGGGTGAGCAGAGCTCTGCAGAGTGCAGTAGTGTCCTCTGGAGTATAGGCATTTATCTGAGAAGTGTCAGTTGTCATGGGCCATAAATGAACACTATGCACTAAAATGATGGTAGCTAAAGAGATATATTGTGGAGTGAGTCATTGTAACACAAATTGTGCCCCTTCATTTTCAACTCTGTATCTTGATATGTATAAAATGTTTTCCACTGCTTGTTATTTTAGGCCTACACATGTTGGAGAGCAGATAACATCATAGAGTAATCATAAATACAGCATATCTTGACAACCATTTAAATTCTTTGATTTCTCTATTGTAACAGTGCATATGTTTTTAAAATAACCATTAAAACCTATAATATGGCTATTGAATTAAAGATTGAAGATAAAACTTTATATTGTATTCTTACTGAATAGAGATTCTAAAATGTTGGTTAACCAACCAAGCCTAAATAAACAGAACAAAAAAATAAAAAATAAAAACCCCTGTATTCTCTTTCCATCATCTCTCACCTCATAAACCCTTCTCCACCCCATTTAAAGTCTGTTTTTCTTCTCTTTGACATACAAAACGGGGTAACCAAGATACCATGTTATTATTAGTGAATTTGTAAATTACTTTTGCAATTTTTAAAAGTTTTCTTAACAAATTTTTATTGAGACATATTTTTTCATTAATTTTTATTTCAGGTACAGGCTAACAACATTTTTCCTTTCAGATAAAATAAAAAAATACAATATAATTATTTGTACTCTGTACTTTCTCATTAAAATATGGATAGCTGCTCTCAAAATTAACTTTTAAACATGATCATTCTTTGGTTTCAAATCCTGCCTCCTTTAATAAGTTTATAGTTTACTAAAACTAAAAATTACTCGAAAGTATCAAACCAACTTTAAAAATATAATGTCTCTTAATAATCTACTGAACCAAAACAAACAAACAAACAAACTCTTCAACACACTGTAAACTAAAATCTGGCAGAGTGAACACATCATACTATAGGAATTACAAACCATTTCTGCATCCTAAGTAAGTCTTTGTTAAATGTTTTATGATTTGGATAATGCAAATTAATGCACTATATGAAATTTTGAAGATTTTCTAATTTTATTATATATGTATGCATATACCATAAAAGTATTACCAAGCTCTAAACATTTTAAGTATCTATGTTAATTTTTTAAATATATTGTTATTTATTTCAGCGAGGAAGCAAGAGGGAGAGAGAGAGAAACAGCCCGCAGGCTGAAGCTCTATCCACTGAGCCAAACCGGCTAGGGCTCTATGTTAATTTTTTAAGTTAATTAAATTTTGCATTCCATTATTATGTAGGTTAAAATAATATTTTTACTAAATTAAAATTCATATTTAAGCTTTTAACTTCAAATTATTAAAATGAGATGCTTTTCATTTCTCACATCAACTTTATCATTCAGAGTCACATTTAACAGTAGAGAAATTTTTCATATTTCAAGTTTTGACACTAAAAATAAAAAAGGAAAAATTTTGTTTGTGTATTCAACCTTAAAACATTTTTAGTTTAAAGATATTGTTTTTAGTATTTTTTATATCTAGAAAGGTAATAATACACTTGCCCATCCATTTCATTTTGAAAATATTATTAAGTAAATCTTTATGCTTTCCCTTAACATGGTAGTACAGGAACATAAAAGGCTAAAACTTTGCAAAATGACTTTACTCATCAATGGAAAAAAATTCTTTGTTCTGTGAACTTTAAAATTTTGTGAAATATTATTACTATTGGTTATGAATTTTAAAAAATAAGCTAATATTTAGTCTATTATAATTTAAAATATAGTTTTGAAAGTTATATGGTGTGCTTCTTTATCAAAACTTACGACAAGTGGTTTAAACAGTGCTTGTATTCTCATTGTGTAATTGTGATATGGAAAAAACTTCATTTCTATATCTCAGTGAATTGTAATACTTCTTTCTAAGTTTGGGTTAGTTTCTAGCATTTTATCCTTCTGATTTCAATGTCAGGAATTATCTCTGAGAGTTTCTTTAATGCAAATATTTTTCCTCTGTCACTTTCTATGAGATATTATCATGGTTTTGATCACAAACACCTGCCTTAAGTAATCTTTGGAATCTTGTTGCAAATTTCACAGAGGCAACCTTATCTGCATTAGCAGTTTAACCAAATAGCTTACAATTAATCAATATTTTCTATCTTCTGAAATAATGAAAACAGTCTTTGTTTTCAGTAAATATTCTTTTTATGTCTCTTTGTAATTCTCAATTTCGTTCACCTTAGCAATGAACTTAAATACTTTAGCCAGGATTCTAGCTAAAGATATTGGAATTTTCCTTTTTTATTGTGTAACTATTTATTCCAAAGTGGAAGTAAACACTGCATTTCAACCATAGGCAGCAATAGGCAAAATAAGTTTTCATGAGCCCATCAAAATATTGAAATCACAGGACAAATAATCAAACCAAAAATGTGGAAAGTGACAAATGTCTTTAGAAAGTAATGGGGACTGGACATCTATTTTCCTGGGTCTAATGCTACTGAACACCATATAACCATATAGGAAGATCAAATTTAAAACATTTAAAGGACTACAAAGACTGGATATGGGCTTGATTATGAATATGAAGTCCCTGAAGACCACAGAAGCCTATGATTACTAAGCTCTGGTACTCATAACAACAAAAGTCTTCGAATGAAGAGAAATTCTTGACTAGATTAACATGTAGCTTACACTCAATGCTAAGCAGAACAAATGATGTACCAGTTTCCATGTATGTAATATATGTGCTAGTTTATACACACACAGAGACATATATATATCCTATGCAACTTACCCATAATATCCAATTAACATGCCCAGCTTTCTAAATAAATACATAAATAAATAAAAAACATACAAAGTAAAGCAGAAGGTAAAAAAAAAAATCATTTGAAAGCAGAGTAATATTAGAACCACACTCAGAAATGACAAAAATGCTGGAACTATCAGAGAGGAAATTGAAAATTATTGTGACAATTATGGTATAGGTTGTAATGGAACACATTAACAACATGCAAGCTCAGATAATTAATTTCAGCAAGAGATAAAAATCTGTAGGAATCAGAGTTCTGGTCAAGAGGGCAGCATAGGCAAATGCAGTACTCAAATCCTCCCACAACCACATCAAAATTATAACTAAACTACACAACAGCCATCATTCAGAACCACCTGAAATCTAGCTGAATGGAAGTCCAACTAAATATATAAAGAAGAATCCCCATGGGGTCTGGCAGGAGGCGTGAAGACAGCAGAACTGTGGCAGGTAAAAATTGGAAGGGGAATCTCAACTGTGGAGGTCTCTCCTGAGGAGTGAGGGGTCCTAGGCCCACACCAGGCCCCTCAGCTCAGGGTTCCAGTGCCAGGAAGAGAAGTCCCCATAACTTCTGTCTGTGAAAACCAGTGGAGACTGTGGCTGAGAGAGACAAAGGGAGATTGAAGTCCCAGGCATTCCTCTTAAAGGACCCACACATGGATTTACTCAGAATTACTTGCTCTGAGTTCCAGTCCTAGAGCAGCAGCTAGGAAAATAACAGGGACAAATGGAGAGGAACTGAATTATCTGGCATCAGGGTGAGAGCAGGAGGAGTGGCTTTCTCCAGTCAGAAGTTCGAGCAGAGACAATTATCCCTTTGCTAAGCCCTCCCCCGACAAAACCAGAAGGCGGATGCTATATCTGAGTTTCCACCTACCTGGCCAAAACTGCTCTTCTTAGGTGATTCCTAGACCCTGTCCCACCCAACATGGGGGCCCACCAAAACTATTACAAATGGTTTTTCCATAAGACAGGCCTGTCTTGGCTCATGCTTCAGTCTTTCCTAAAATCTCTCAAACAAGCCCTGTACCTCTCACTAAATGGCCCTGGGCCTGGCACCAGTGGCAGCCAGCCTTAGTTCACAGCTTGGCTTCTCCTGAGCACCTCCAAGCCCAGTACAATAGCTACCATCTGCTAATCGCTTTGTAACTCATGCTGGGTGGCCCTGGGCAGGACACAGGTGGCAGCTGACCTTTGCTTGCACCTCCTAGGACAGCTGTGGGCAAACTAGGGCCCGCGGGCTGGATCCGGCCCATTTGAAATGAATAAAACTAAAAAAAAAAAAAGACCGTACCCTTTTATGTAATGATGTTTACTTTGAATTTATATTAGTTCACACAAACACTCCATCCATGCTTTTGTTCCAGCCCTCCGGTCCAGTTTAAGAACCCATTGTGGCCCTCGAGTCAAAAAGATGGCCCACCCCTGTCCTAGGAGGTCCCAGTGACACAGTCAAGGGTCAGACTCAGTGGGCACCAGAGCCCCACTGAAGTAAGTCCTGCTTCATGGAGTGGGCCCCCACACTGCTGATCCTTCAGGATGGTCACAGCCAGTCCTTACACCTGACTGACCGGGGGAGAAGGGAGGTAAATGCCTCCTATCGATTATCCAATAGCAATCAAGGCTCAGGTACAACTGAAGGGTGTACACAGCCCACAGCGGGTAGGAGAGGTGCACCTGGAGGGCTCAGCTCTGGTGATGGGAGGCTGTGCTACTGTACCCTACAGGACACCTTCTACATAAGGCCACTTTACCAAGACTGAGAACTGTAGCAGCTCTACATAACACATAGAAACCAACACAGGGAGGCTGCCAAAATGAGGAGACAAAGAAAAATGTCCCAGATAAAAGAACAGAACTAAACTCCCGAAAAAGAACTAAACAAAATGGAGATAAGCAATCTACCAGATACAGAGTTCAAAACACTGGTTATAAGGATGCTCAACAAACTTGGAGGAAGAGTAGATGAACTTAGTGAGAACTTCATCAAAGAGATAGAAATGTGAAAACAGAGATAGAAAACATTTATTTGGTTTAGTTCAGTTATAATTTTATGTAGTGCTTTAGTTGTTTATTTAGATAACATTGGTTAATATAAATTTCAGATGTACATTATAATTCAACATCTGTAAACTCTATTGTATGCTCACCACCAAAAGTCTAGTTTCCTTCCCTTATTATATATTTGACCCCCTTTATCCTTTTTGTCCTCCCTGTACTCCCTTCTTCATTGATAATCATCATTCTGATGTCTGTAACTATGAGTTTGTTTAGTTTCATTATTTGGTTTGTTCCTTTTTTGTTTTATATTCCAGTTGAGTGAGATTATAGTTTGTTTTTGTTCCTTTCCGTATGATTTATTTCAGTTAGCACAATACCATCAAGATCCATTCATGTTGTTGCAAATGACAGTATTTCATCTATCGTTGAGTAGTATTCCATTAAATTTATTTATTTATTTAATTATTTATTCATTCATTCATTCATTCATTTATTTATTTATTTATCCATCCATTAATAGATGCATAGCTTTTTCCATACCTTGGGTATTATGACTAACTAGAGGCCCAGTGCATGGATTCATGAACATGGAAAAGGAATTAATTAGAAGGTGGTTGGCAGGGCAGGACTGGGTGAGACAGGCTGGACACACCCTGGAGCCAATCTCCCACGGTCCCTCCCTTGCCAGTCGCACCTGGGGCAGCACCAGGGCTCAAAGGGAGTCTGCAGAGTGAGCGGGGTCCCTCTCACAGGTGGGGTTCCCTCAGGCTGGCCTGCGGGGATTGGGCTGAAATCAGCAGTCCAACATTCCCTGAGGGGTCCTGGAGTGCAAGAGGGCAATCTACAAAGTTGCTGTTGCTCGGCAGCTCCTGCATTGAGCATCTGCTCCCTGGTGGTCAGTGTGCGTCATAGCTACCAATTGGAGCATCTGCCCCCTGGTGGTCATTGCGTGTCATAGCTACCAGTCAAATGGTCAAATGGTCAGGCAGTTGCTTAGGCTTTTATATAGATAGATGTTGCAATGAACATAGGGGTACATATATACTTTTCAATTAGTGTTTTCATATTCTTTGAGTAAATACCTAGAAGAGGAATTGCTGAATTATATGGTAGTTCTATTCTTAATTTTGAAAAGACCCTCCATACTGTTTTTCATAGTGTTTGAACCAGTTTACATTCCTACCAATAGCGTATAAGGGTCCCTAGTCTCCATATCCTCTTCAACACTTGTTATTTATTTTTTATGATAGTCATTCAAACAGATGGGAGCTGATATCTCATTGTGGTTTTGATTTGCATTTCCCAAATAATTAGTGATACTGAACATCTTTTCATATACCTGTTGGCCATCTGTATACCTTCTTTGGAAGACTGTCTATTCAGATCCTCTGTCCATTTTTCTAATCAGATTTTTTTTATATTGTTGAGTTGTATGAGTTTTTTATATATTTTGGAAATTAACTACTTATGAAATATATAATTTTCAAATGTCTCCTACCTTTTGGTTTATTGTTTTTCTGTTTTGTTGATGGCTTACTCTGAAGTGCAGAAGATTTTTAGCTTGATATAGTCCCATTATTTATTTTTATTTTGTTTCCATTGCCTTTGGAGTCAAATTCACAAAAATACCACTGAGACCAATTTCCAGAAAATTAGTGCCTAAGTTCCCTTCTATATATTTTGTTGTTTTAGGTTTTACAATCAAGTCTTTAATCTATTTTTGTGTTAATTTTTCTGTTGGGTGTAAGATAATGGTCTAGTTTCATTATTTTGCATATGTCTGTCCAGTTTTCCCATCATCATTTATTCAAGAGACTTTCTTTTCTCCATTGTATATTCTCAGCTTATTTGTTGTAAACTAGTTGCCTATGTATGTGTTTGCTTTTTCAAGGCTTTCAATTTCAACAGTGATTACTCTGAATATTATATCACACAAAAAATGTTTTAGTACCCATCTGAGATCTAAGTCACTCTAATTTAGATCATCATGTCAAATAACTTTCAAAGTTTGTGTTATCCAATTACAGTCAGGGATTTCATAAATACACAGAGAAATAAGGACTCTATCATCTTCTGAGAAGATTCTCACTAGATGCTACTCACTCAGAATGACCTACAAGACACTAAGTCAGAACAGCCTTTACTTTGCTACCAGTATGGGCCAATATAGGTCATATCTGTGGGGATTACTAATTAACTCAGAATTATATTTATGTGAACTCAGAGAATCATTTCTAAAACAGAAAGATGAAAAAACTCCCAATGATGTGGTGGCAAATATCTGCCAAAACATCTAACTTTATAGAAGGGAAGCTTTTTAATTTTCTATTTAATGGACTGAATGAGAACCACACCTAAAAAGACTTCAAAAGCTGAGCATCCTCCTCTAGATCCCTTCTTACTCAATACACAACAAGAATTGTTTCTATTCTTTAAAGGAGAAATTACTGAAGCTTAGCAGAACATCTACCTGCTATTGGCTGGTAATAACCTAGACTCTGGCCCATACAATCTTATTTAGAAAAAAAAAAAGAATAATAAAAAGGATATTTAAGTCATAAGTTATTTATGAAAACCATGAAGTGCTTCTACTCAGTGTTAGATTCACAGTTTCCAAATAAACTAATAATATTTTTTCATGTTGTTAATTAAGGGGATTTTGCATTTTTATTCTCATTAACATTGTGAATCATGTCACTTAATGAACAAAATAAAATATTTCATTGCTTATTAGTAAGGAAAAGCCTCATCCTCCCAGTGATTGCCTGTACTGTGTATTTTCCTTTTCTGTCTTTCTTCTTCTTTTTTTAATCTTTTTGGTAAGTATGTTTGTACATGTCTTCACCTCACCTGTTAGAGTTAATGAATTGCATCATTTTCCCCTTTCATAAGATTTGTATCAGCCAGCTGAACACCTGCACAACACTATTTGATTTAACGTTGAAAGGGGAAGCCAGGCACATTTGAACAAATCTGCTGAGATCTATTTTTGTCTCACCTATTTGAACCTACCACATGAGAACTTGAAGCTAACTATAGACCAGGAGAAAATTTTTGTATCAATGTTCAAAGAAAAAGGAAGAAGGGGAGGGAGGGGAGGGAGGGAGGAAGAAGGAGAAGAAAATGTTCCAAAATTACTCACCAAAGGCTAAAATAATCCCAAGGTGGCAAAATAAACCAAATTCTAATAAAATTTAAGAGATTTATTAAGTCAATAATTTGATCTCATTTATTCACGGATTCTTTTTCTTTTCTTGAAGAATATAAAACCTATAGATTCCAGACCATTTAATATTCCATATTCTTTTCCAGGGAGAACCCCATAAAATGAAATTAATGTGTGATAAGATATTTTTCTTACTTTAATAGTTTCTAGAAAGTAGGAACAATAGAACATTTATACTAAAGTTGGTTAAATAAAAGTGTTACACTTGTAAGTCTGTCAATTAAATTTGTTCAAACTGATTCAACTCCCATTAGTCTAAGTGTTCAAAAGAATTGTCCTGTGCAGATCTTCTCAACTCCTCAGCGAATGAAATAAAATAGAAAAAAAAAACTTTTGCTTTTATTATCTATTAAAAACTTCTAGTAGGAAAGAAGTATCACATTAAACATATAAAAATATTTCTACACTGTCTACTTTATTTTTGATCATCGTAATGATTACCCACCATTATATTATATTTTGATTTATGTTATAGTTTGTCTATTCAAATACAATAGAAGATACATGAGTGCAGAGTACTTTGTTTATTTTGCTCCCTGATGTATACTCCAAATTGAGAACAGAGGCTGGCCCATAAACGTTGTTATTAAACATTTGTTACCTGAATTCATGAGAGACAGAGACAATAGAGACAAGACCATAAAAGCTGACAATAAGAAGAAACATAGTTGAAAGATTGACCACAATATTACATAGAAAAAATCCTTATAAATTTCAGTTTAGGAATATTTCCTGTTTCTTTGCAGAGACCCCCTGAAGTGAAATGATAGGATGGCATTGTTAGCCTTGGGTCTTGCAAAGGTAATCAATTAATATGCAGGAGTCCTGGTCAGTTTCAGCTACCACTGATTATTAACACTAGCCTCTTTTCTCCTCAGGGGACTCCCCACCCCTACATTTTCCATTTATAGACATTTCCTCAGTTTGGTACATATTAAAAGTAATTATCACGTACTGTTCTTTTATTGCTGAGCCCTTATCTAGGTCCTTCATGGATGGTGCATTCAAAGAAGCTCATTGATTTTTCCCACCACAGGACTTATGTGTTTATGCTGTACTCCATTGTTATAAACTAGATCTATATATCTTGACCATTATAGAATATTAATAATCATAGAATCCTAAACTCCAAATGGAAAATGGTTTCATTTCAAAAAATGGTGGCAGTTCTATGGAACATATGACTAAATAACCTAAATTCTGTCCAGAAAAAAAATGTATAACAGAAACTTAAACTTCCACACCTTCCTTTCTAATATTCCTTCTAAATATTAATATTGTTTGCTAACAGAGAACATGAATTTTAAACAAAGTCATCTACTATTATAACCCAAACTCAAGATAAATAAAAGTGGTTTCAAATTGATATCAGTTTCATAAATATGAGCCTGATAAACTTCAAAGTATGTAATCTTTGATTATGTATGTACACTTTTTAGATATTTATTTCCAAACTGACACTTTCTTTTTACTGCTGAAATTCTCCTATAAGATTATTGTTAATTTTTTATAGATATCAAAATATTTAACTTGGCTCATAGTAGTCTATACATAGTTTATGTAGAACTCTACATAGTCTGTACTCTACTGGCATCTCATCTCACACCTGTATCTTGCTTCCTATGTTCTAACTATTTAGAGTTATAGATCTCAAATCATAATCCCTGATAATACATGATCTTTGGATTTGATATTCTTTTTGCCAAGGAGCCTTCCTATTTATTTTCTATTTAACTCATTCTTTCAGGTTTACAACACTTAAACTAATATGTCTGCCCTTTAAAGTATTTATTAAAGTTGGGTATATGTATATTGAAAGGGCGAGGACTACGCCCTCCATCTTACCCTGTGTCCTCCATTTTGGGGCAGCCATGTGCTTGGCAAGGAGCTTCTTCCTGGAAGTCTAAGCCTCTGCTAGCCACACCCAGGAACAAGACACCAACTTGCCCCTGGCCAATCGGCAGGGCCCACAGTCCTCTCTCCTCCCCTTACTATAAAACCTCTCTCCCGCGCTCTCTCGCTCTCTCTCTGCCACTTGGCTTACCGTTGCATCGGTGAGTGTGGTCGGGGAGCCGAACTAGTTCGAATAAAAGACTCTCTGCTTTTGCATCGGACTCGGCTAGCTCCCTGGTATGGTCTAATGGGGATCTTGAAATCTGGGCATAACATATATACTTTTATTAAATATAAAATGTATATATCAAAACTAATTTGCTTAGTAATATTCTATTGAGTATCCTATATTTGCCAAGCACAATGTTAGATGTAAAGATACAATGATGACACAAAAAAGCCTGATATCTATTATGATGGTTATGTAGTAGGATCAAAAAGGATTTTTCCGAAGTTTTACTTTATAAAATTTGAATTGGGAAAATTACAGATTGCTTCTCTTTGGAACACAGCTGTACTGTGGCTGCCTATATACAGAAAATTCTCCTTAATTGAGGTAATTGGTAAACAAATTTATAAATTTACAAAATTTACAAATGTTTGAATGATGCACCATGGGTTAAGCATAGAAATGGGAGTGTAATCATATGAAAAATTTTGGGATTCAAAGATAAGATATACAGTTTCACTTTCATTTCTAATATATTTTAAGTATTCATCTATGTTAAAGTCACTAAATCATTGTGTACATAAGTAAAGTGGGATTATTATGCTCACTTAAGAAGATTATTTTCAGTCATTTCCCAGATGTATATTCAACATCTACTATGTTCAAACACTGTTCTTAGAAGTAACAAAAAAAGGAGACAAAAAATTTTGGCTCTCAAGGAATTTTCATTATTGCTATGAGTGGCAAAATTGGGAAATATACAAAAGTAATGCCCGAATGGTAAAATATTATATAAATAGTAGATTTATTTTCTTAAGTAGGTATCATTAACATATAGAGGATTATTGCTAATGCTAATTTTGTGATTCATATTTATATACTACACATCCTGTCATTGTCACATTAAAAAAAAAAAGTCCCTGTTATTTATTAAATGTACAACTTGCCGGGGTCCAGCCCCAGCGGTCCAGGGGTTCCCAAAGGTATGGACGGAGTCGGCGAAGAATGATTTACATGGAGACAGCGTTCAGATGATCAGCATAGCTCTCTTTAGTCTCCGTGGATCTTCCTGTACCTGGCTGAGGCCACAGAGAAAGATCCAGAGGCAAGCTGAGCCTTTATTTTATAGTCAGAGGTAAACAAGGTAGTGGTTACTATAGTTACACTGTTCTTGTGAGTTTCACTTGTTTTGGCCACTTCCTGCACTTCCCTCAGCCCATTAACTTCCCAGATAAGATCTAGGGAGCATTATAAGGTCAAGCCTAATTATGCTAAGAGGACTGTGCCCTCTAAGCTGGGACTTGTTTGTGACTTTGCCAACAGGTCAGTCTGAGGCTTAACCCTATAACGGCGCCCCACAACAACTAATACTTAACATATTCTGGGAACTATGATAAGTGCTTTGCCTATAGTGCTTTATTTATTTTTCACAATTAAATAATGGGATACCTAGTATTATGAGTCTCATTTCACATATAAGGAAGTTAGAGTAATTAGCAATAAAATTGTCTTTTCAAGAAAAATCAACAAAGAAATATTTCTCATACAATATTAATCCAGTTCTTGCTCTATTAACCTACATGCTAGGTATCCTCATAATGCTTGTCAATGTTAATATATAGTATTCATACTATATAATATTATTGATAATTATATTACTCACAATTATTTATATTTATATAAGGGGCTAGTAATCTTTCAGTAAAGAACTACGTACGGCCTTTGTCACATGTTTCTCTTTGCTGAAGGACACACAAAATCAGCTCAGGCATTTCATTTATGGGTCATAATTTAAAGACTATAATTAATGCTAATGAAACGTATTTTTTATTGGAAGTTAGCTGCTATTTTTACAATACTTCTCAATGTGTAAAAATGTATTATGCAATATAATGTAAATAATCTAATTACTTTCTTCTCTTTCTAGAAATATTTTGACTCTGGGTAGTGAGCACACAATGCAATAAAAACATGATGTATCATTGAATTGCACACTCCAAAACCTATATAATTTTGTTAACCAATGATACTCACAATTAAAATATTATTGTTATTATTTGATTCATTGAATAAATAAATAAAATAATTTTGAGACTATTTAAGAATAACCTTTCTAAAATTTTAGTACTTTTTGTATAAAAAATAATTTTCCCAGTTAAAAAAACTTCAAATTTTGTATTATTTTGTAAATTAAAAAAAGAAAACATTAACTAGAGTTAGATTTTTATTTGAAGTACACACAAAACAATTATTGTATTGTTTTGGATTTTACTTTCATAATGAATACATAGTAATTCTCAACACTTGAAAAAGAAGAAAAAAGTTGCCCATATTACAAATTTATTTTATCTAGATTCTGTGCCATCTAAATTTAAAGATTAATGATGATGATCATGATGTTGATGATAATAATAGCTTTTGCCTAGAATGTTAAAAGTTGGAAAGGACATCGATCTCAGCCTAACAATGAGTAAACTTTATATAAACAATGAAAGCGTAACTTTCTTAAACCCACCAGAGAGCCAAGATTGCAACAAAAAAGAGGCCGTACCCCACTTCCCAAGGTGAGAAGGCATATGCAGGTTGTCATACCTTTGCAGAACATGGGAGAAAGCAGATCCACTGTCACACAAGTAAGTAGAAATTAGATAAAATATTAACAAGTTGGTAAAAGCAAAATGTCCCTAGTGTGGAAATACTCTGGGCTGTGGTGGGGGATTGACACAAGAGGAGTTCACACTCTCTAGTAGGCTCCTTTCCAAGATCTACACCAGGTCTGGAGGAAAAACAAAAACAAAAAACATTACATTAGAGATATTCTACTTGGAGGGTTGAGGCATGGTGGCAGTTATTGATGCAAAGTATATGAATTCCTGCTTTGATGCCCAGGTTCTTCTCTCAAATGAGCTAAAGCCATTCTCCACTGGGGAAGGGGCAGCAAACCCTATCACATATCACTCCCAGGAATCAGATAAATACCCATGTTTTGGGGAGAAAAGAAAAAAAATCCAGTAAAATTGGCATGGGGAAGGAAACAGTACTGGGCGCTTAGGTCCTATGCTAATATTACTGGAGTTCTCCTCCCTTTGTGAGAGAGGCAGGACAATCTCTTTTGCATAAGACCCACCACAGTTACAAGGCAGGAAATATCTTCCATTATGGAAAGGGATAACATCAATGAGAAAAACCCACTAAAGCTGAGAAACAAGTCTTAGGTAGGTAGGACCAAATGCTCATCATTAATTATTAAGGAAATGTAGATTAAATGTAGCCTAATTTAAAAGTGATCAAAGGAGTTGAATAAATACGTCACTGAAGAAGACAGATTACATATATACTCAGGAACAAATGCTCAATATCATTAGTTATTAAGAAAATGTAGACTAAAACCCCACAGATTTAACTTTACATACCTATTATAACTGTCAATTAAAAAAATAACTTTTGGTTAAGATGAGCAACAACTGGAACTCTCATTGTTGCTAGTGGGAGTTCAAAATGGTGTAACTACTTTGGAAAACAGTTGAACAATTTCTTAACTAGAATATAGATACTTACAAGATACTCCAGTAAACCCACTCCTATGTTAAATATTAATCAAACATGTATCAATATTGTCCACACATAATCCTTTACTTGAATATCGATAGTGTTACAGAATTTACCAGGCGACCAAAGAACACACAGGAGTACTTGGAGATACAGGAAAAACCCATTTATTTTCAGATGTTTCACATGTACAAGTACAATGACTCAGGGGAGACTGTTTATCTCCAAATCCTGAGCAAGCCAATATGGAGAAAGCTTTCCCTTTATAACTGGTTTCTTTGTCCCCCAAATATGGGATGGGACTTCCGGACCTTGTGCAGGCTTTGCAAACATTCCCAGGTATTGAGATGGGGGCCGTGAGACCACACCTAAAGGCCTGGCCTGGTGCCAGCACTGATAACCCCGCCTGGGCATTGTTCATGGTTTATGGTCTCTGTAAAATGGGAGTACTTAAGTAAACCGGTCTTGCAAGACCAGATTGTGGAGAAAGGGGCAGTGACTTAATTATAGGTTATCAAGAATGTACATTAGGTTACTGGCACAGATTCAGATCGCTAGCCCCCGAAAAATGTCTCATTTTCCCCATCAATAGTAGTTTTATTCATAAATGACAAAAACTAGTAACAGACCAATGTTCTTGAAAAATGAGTAAATAAAGCAATCCTATTTATTCAACATTAAAACACTACTCAGCCATTAAAAGGAACAAATTAATGATACCTGAATTAACCTCAAATATTTTATGCTCAACTTAGACCAGCGGTTCTCAACCTGTGGGTTGTGACCCCTTTGGGGGTCAAACGACCCTTTCACAGGGGTCGCCTAAGCCCATCTGAAAACACATATATAATTACATATTGTTTTTGTGATGAATCACTATGCTTTAATTATGTTCAATTTGTAACAATGAAATTGGGGGTCACCACAACATGAGGAACTGTATTAAAGGGTGGCGGCATTAGGAAGGTTGAGAACCACTGACTTAGACCTAAAAATGTGTGTGTTTTTCTATTCTATCTTTATGATTTTCTTTTTTTTTTTCTTTATGATTTTCTGAGATGGTGAACCTATGGTGACAGAAAACAGGTCAGTGGTTATCAAGGTATGAATTCAAGTCATGGGGTTTATACAAATGCCTATAAGTAAACCTTGGGAGTATTGGACTTGTTGTGCATTTGATTGTGATGACAATTACATGACTATAAGTGCTTAGTAAAATTCAATGGAATTTAATGCTTAAAAATGGTGGATACCAATTATAATTAGGCTGCATTTTATTTATTTGCTTTTTTGTGTGTGATTTAATTTTTTTTCTTCAATTCTTTATTGCTGAAAGTATTACATATGTCTCCTTTTCTCCCCATTGACCCCCCCCCGGCCCTCCCATCCCCCATCACATGCCCCCCCCCCCCCCCACATTGTCTGGGTTGATCTTTTACCCCTTTTAAAATAGTGCAAGTAACATAGCCAAATCTAGCAATAGTGATTAAAAAGCTAAATTAGCCTGGCTGGTGTGTTCAGTGGTTGAGTGTCAGCCTATGAATCGGGAGGTTATGGTTTGATTCCTGGTCAGGGCACATGCCCGGTTTGTGGCTTGATCCCCAGTGTAGGAGGGAGCAGATCAAGAATTCTCCCTCATTATTGATGTTTCTACCTCTCCTTCTCCCTATCTCTCTAAAATCAATAAACAATATATATTTTTTAAAAAGCTAAATTATTGTATCTAGAAATTACAACTGAAGTGTTATAATCTTTTCTACTAAGATTTATGTGATCTCATTATTTTATAAATTTAGGTTTTAAAATTTTAGTACAATAGTAATAGGGGTTTTTTTGTTTATTTATTTGCTGGGGAGAGGGCAATTTAAATATGTTATTGCTTAGAAATTAATTCTAGAAGATGACAATGATCATATGTTATTTGGAAGTAAATTACTCAAAAAGACAATTAATACAAACTAGACTACAAACACGCTTGTAAAAATTATTATATAATAATAAATTCCAGATGAATTATTAACAGAAAAAAAAGTATATAAATAAAATATCCAGGCCCATCATTGACCTCTATTTAAATGATTATAATTCAGAGTCTTGATTTATTCATGGTTCATTCATCTAATTAACACATTTTCAAATAGCAATTGCAGTAGCATCTGAGTATGGTATCTTTATCAGCCTAGGTCTTAAAACCAGTTTTGATCTGCTGGATCCTGGCAGTTAGCAGATATGCATCATTAAAACCTAGAGAATCCTTCACTTTGTTATGTAGATTTGAAATATGAGCAATGATAAGTATAAATTAGGTAACATAATATGCTTTTGTAAAATTATAAAATAAACATTTAACTAAAATATTCATTTCAAACACAGCAGATATGTTTATGTGGAATGTCTAGTTCTAAAGATAAATGTCACTGTAGAACTATACACACTACAAGAGAATACTCCCAGTTTATGACCATTAAGTCAGGCAATGGGATGTGAAAAGCAGAAGGAAAGATTATTAGTTTATGTGGAGATGTTAGGATTGCTTTCATTGTTTACAAAAATAAAGCAGAGGATTAGGTCATATTAGTTTCCTGGGTTTGTTTCCTTAGGGAAGGATGGAGATTTCACATGTTATCTAGGTGTACTCAGACATAGCACAGCTTCTAGCCACATAATTTGTCCTGTCAGTGAAAGGATAATCAACTTTCCCCCTCATGTAGAAACTGAAGCCCAAGTTCAGAACAGAATTCTGCAGGAAGCAAACAGGTGTGGGCTCTTCTAGCTCTGTGCCTTCCAAGGTCTGCGTTCTTCTGCACAAATTGAAGAATGGGGCTGGCATTTCTGAGAAAGAATCTTTTAGGGTAAGATGGAATATCTTCTATTTCTAAATACCCATTTCCTTAAGTATGCAACATCAATGAACTTGCAAAGCACATCCTAATAATGGGATACTTTTGGGCTACTCATAAATAAAAAATAGTACAACAGCACAGGAAACAAACCAAGATCACCTTTTAATATAAAATTATTGATTTCATTAACCTCATTAACTTAAATATTAGACATTTTCCTATCTGTTCATTTGACTTGTTCATCTCAAAAAAGGCATTCATAAATTATTATTCTTTAATAAGCAAATTATTTTCATAAAATTAAAAGTAAACAACTTTACAAAAACCTGACACAGTTCTAATAAATTTTTGGAGAGCTTGATTGATCCTTGCAGAGGAAAATAAATATATCAGAATGTTTAAAAAATATCCCCCTCATTAAGGGGAAGAGCAATGCTGTCTATAATTCATAGCTGCTTTCCTATTATAAATGGGCATGTTCACATAAATCATGTCAAGGGCTAATTTTTACATCTTATTTTGAAACTAATTGAGTCAATATTTGCTTGTTGTTTGGGGTGTGGAAGGGAGGGTATCTTTATTCAGAGTTCATTGGTATGAAATAGTCAATTGAAGTTGTCATAAATGAGCCATCTCTTCTCTGTATCTCATATACCATTACTAAATTGGCTGACGTAAGAAATGACCAGTTGATTGAAATGTGTTCACCATTGCTATTCAGTTGCAATTGCAAGATACCCATAAACATTGACAGTTGTCCCTTGCCCACTTTTGAAGACTATTCCATGTTAATTAACTGGAAAGAGTGAAATCTGATACCTAATGGGGCAATTTACAAGACCATGAAACACTCTGATCTCACTAAGGTCTATAAGTTAAGGGAAACATCCTTATTGCAACAAATGCAAAAAAAATACTCAATTTGAAGTAATGCTTTATTCTGAGAAATCAGCTGTTTACCACAGCATGGGCTCGTAGAAAAATGGACCTTGAGGAAGCTCCTGAGGAGCAAATAAAATAATTTTGAGTATCTTAGGGGTGTATTGTGTATAGCTGTCATGACCAGCCTTGGCTTTCTTCTGAAAGAGTGTAAATTAAGTCACATGGTAGGCCACAAATGATTCCTAAGGACAGTTGTTAGAACACACAAAGAAGAGGTGTTGTCTCCTTTCTAACTGCTTGCTGCCAAAATAATAATAATTTCTTAGCAGTTTTATATATTTCTAAAACATACTGATTTGCTTAGCATCCCTCCTATATCCCATAGTTAAGACTATTATTAAGTCATAGTTAAGACTGATTTATTCATTGTTTGCATCACAGAATAGACAAAAATCAAGGGAATGGAAAAGTCAAAACCACATATGATGTAGGAAACAGCACCAAACATGAGCCCCAGTGAGTAGTTAGGAAGAAAAAATAATTGAAAGTTGGCAAAAAAGCAAGTCACTGTTTTTTTCCAAAAGGTCTTGGCCAAATCCCAAACTCAATTGCTATTGTTTTTATCTATATAATAAAAGCCTAAGCGACAGTTATGGCGGAATGACCAGAACGACCAGTTGCTCTGATGCGCACTGATCACCATGGGGCAGAAGCTCAACACAGGAGCTGCCCCCTGGTGGTCAATGTGCTCCCACAGGAGGAGGGCGGCTCAGCCAGAAGCCAGGCTCACAGCTGGCGAGCGCAGCTGCCAGGGCAGGAGACTCTCCTGACTCTGCTGCAGCAGGTCCAGTGGGCTGGGGTAAGTGCAAGCAGCACAGTGCCCGGCCCCGATTTGGGCTCCACCCTGCCCACCTGTTGCTTGGAGCACGACTACATCCCCCCGAGGGGTCCCGGACTGCGAGAGGGTGCAGGCTGGGCTGAGGGACCCCTGCCCCCCCGCCCCCCAGTGCACCAGGCCTCTAGTTGTTTTATAATATCACGAAGTCAATGTATTTCCTTCTACTTTGTCTTTCTTTTTCAAAGTTGTTTTGTTTAGGCCCTTTGTATGTCCAATTAATGTCTACAATCAACTTATAAAGTTATCCAAAATGTTTGCTGGACTTTGGTAACAATCCTTTGGATCTACATATCAATTTGTGGAGAATTGACGTTTAAACATATTCAGTATTGTCATCCATAGTCTTTAATTTCTCTCTGCAATGCCTTGGAGTTTGTAGTATATCAGTCTTGGACATCTTTAGTAAAATTTATTCCTAAGTAATAATATCATATTTTATGATATTTTAAAAAATGTATTTTTATTGATTTCAGAGAGGAAGAAAGAGGGAAAGCCAGATAGAAACATCAATGATGAGAGAGAATGATTAATTGCTGGCTGCCTCCTACACTTTCCACACTGGGTATCGAGCCTGCAACCTGGGCATGTGTCCTGACCGGGAATTGAACTATGACCTCCTGGTTCATAGGTCGACGCTAAACCACTGAGCCACTCTGGCTAGGCTAAATGTGTTTAATTTTTCTCTGAAATAGCTCTATTTCTTGCGTTATGAATTCTGATAACTATGCTACTCTGTGCACAAAGAATTATAACGATTAGATTTTCATTGTTGATGCCAACTTTTATCATTTCAAAGCACTCTTTCTCTTATTTAAATACATAGTAAACTTAATAAATACCCATCTAATAAGAAGTTAGGAATAATAATCTCTTTGTGTCCCTGCTTTAAATTTTCTGTTAATCAGCTCAAACAGGGCAAATAAATTCCTTTAGTTAGTAAGCCTGAGCTTCTTACAGTTTATAATTTTCAGAACAGTGTGCTTGTAGGATATGAAAAATTAAAGATAGAAATTTGGGATGGTTTCAAAAATAATGATATAAGCAACTATTATTTTAAAAATTGGAATCACTAGAAACAATAGTTTGACTATTGTGAGGAGTCAAGTCTACACTCAAGCTACCAGAGTTGATGGGCCAGCACAGTTTCTGAAAATCAAAATGTACTAAGAAGTAAGCAATCAGGCTGCACAGAGCTGCACTGTATCCAACTAACTCTAAACTGACAAGCTAGAGCTTGTTTAAATTGGTCAGTGATTTTTATCTTTCCAATGATGAGGCACTTGTAGCTATACGCACTACCCTTTTAGTTATCTATTGTCTTCCCAGGGCCTGCTTCCCCGCACATATACCTTTGGGAATAGATCTTCCATACTCTACATTATCATTGCTTCCTTTTTCTTTCAGTGACTACACTTAATGTGAAGTCACCTTCCTACAGGAAGGACCTAAACTTGTGTTTTTCATCTGTCTTGCCTGTAAGCAGTAGCCTCTATATAATGCTTTCTCCATTTGTGCCTCAGTGTTTGGCTAACTACAGCAAATAAGCAGCCAAAAGGTAAGCCTTATTCCCCCCCCCAAAAAAAATAAATAAATAAATAAAATAAAAAGAAATGCATGGCAGAAGTATTAAAACCAAAATGCCAACCAAGAAGAAATATATTGAGAGAGTTGGTTATATCATCTTAAATGGATTTTTAAAACAAAGAGTGGATTATTTATTGGCTAAGTCAATTTGAAAAAAAACAACCCACCACACAATATAAAACAAGTCAGTAAAGATAAGTCAAGGATGGAATTTAAAAAATTGTTTTGTTACTGGCTCTCTTTTGCCATTAAATATCAAGAGCTAAATAAAGATCAGTGTTGCTGTTTTTAATATATAACACATTGAATGTCATTTCTATGTGATTAGAATGGATAGCTGATATTATATACATAGCATTTGAAATATGGCAATCTTTTAGGTGTTCCAATCATCACTAAAAGCATGCCCTATCAGAAACATTTTTGAAAGGTTTACAATAGTAATAAATTATTTATTGTGCCATCTAATATTTTATGACTACCTGTAAAGATACATTATTTTTAAAATGTATGTGCCTTTTCCAAGCCCCATACTTCATGACTATTCTCTAATTTTAAATTTATTTTGACAGCATTTTGGGAAGTCTCGTTTTTTTTTATACTTTGCCACAAAATATTGAGATTTCCATATACCAATCCACTTATATTTCTTGAGATGCCATATTATATTTATTATCGTTCCATAAGTGATTTTTATTTAAATTTAATCTAAGTAATAATTATCAGATACAACCAGGAAATATTCAATGACATCATTGTGATAATTATACTTAGCATTCATTGGCTGCTTAAGAGTATCTAGATTTCAAATAATAAAAAAAAATGCTTATAAAAAGATCAATTCTCCTTTAAACTTCCCTTTCTGAATATTATAAAATTTTAGTGAATAAGATAATT
Source organism: Myotis brandtii (assembly GCF_000412655.1). Taxonomy (NCBI): domain Eukaryota; kingdom Metazoa; phylum Chordata; class Mammalia; order Chiroptera; family Vespertilionidae; genus Myotis; species Myotis brandtii. Next base: position 253,228 of record NW_005370992.1, read on the forward strand.
TTGACACCTAACTTGACACAATGTTATTGATTGCTTTGATTATTTATAAAACTCTATAGTATACAAAATATTTTATTAATATACAAAAACGATTCTTATGGCACAGGCCTTGCACTGCAGAATTAAAATGGTAATGAAGCTATTGGACTGAATGACACCTAAAAGAGGTGTCAATTACTTTTTTTCATCAAAAGGAAAGATATTATTGATGTATTTTAAAAATTGCTGAATTTTTCTCTTTTTGACCTGCAAAATGGCAATTTTATGGGGTTCAAATTTCTAACTTTATGAGCAAATTCCCACAGGCTGAGTTGAGTTATGGGAGTTGGCTCCTTGGTATTGGCTAGGTTCAGTAGCTGTGAATTGCAAGGCCTCCCTCCCAGAGTCAGACAGCCCCAAACCACACACTGCACGTCAGAGCTGTCTTATGTGACTTGTCCAGAGTGACAGCCCTTGCTGACTGTCTGATTATTCCCAGTGGTAAATTGTTTGTTTTCATCTAAACAATGAAAACAGCTCAAAGGGTAATTACTGTGCTTTACCTGGCCTGCACTGGCTTCCTATTGTTCCTCTTTAGGTTTTATTCTGAAATACTGTTTGGAGCCTGACAAAGGATTTGTATCTAGATGGAGGGAGAAATAAAAGAGCATTCATTCTACCAAAGTGAAAGTCGGGCAGTAAGGGCAACTTCTCAAGTGAACTAAACATTTTCTCTCCGAAGAATCTTAAAATATTGTTTTCTCCTGTGTCTTGCAATACAGTAAGCACTAAACACGTTGGCTGGTGTTGTTTTAATTTTAAATGCCCCAAGTGTTTGACGCTTTATATTGTTATTAAGGATTCTATTTATTGCAAAAATGTCTTTCATGCAAGTTGAAATTCAACTCTTTTTTCAAATATTAATTTATTCTTTAAGGTATTTTTGTAAGCTTCCCACATTTGCACTAGAGCAGGAATTGCCAGAATATAGTACCAAGTGTAGTATTTCTAAAGTTATAAAATAGACACTAAGAAACTTGATACTTCAGACAGGTGTCTTTTAAATATGTGTTTATCATGAATAGTTGCAGCAAAATATTTCATCAACCAAAAATACCATGAGCCACTCACCATGATCATGGGACTATAAGAATAAACTAAATTGAATTGAATCCAGAGGTCTGTGACACTGCTCCCCTCCTCTTTTGAATTATTCATTATAATTTTAAAACTGAGTGAATAGCCAAGTATTACTAAAATCATATTTGTATAACCAGTTATGAACTATTGATGTCACCTCACAGATGTGGAACTGGTAACCCACACCAACATTTGTTTTGGATATTCAGATTGATATCACCATATATGCACCAAGAGCACATCAAATGTTCTATTATTCACATCATCAGGCTTTTGTGAAAAGGACAGTCTCCCAACAGGTACAAGAATGGCTTGAGTGAACAGAAAAAGAAAACGTGTAAAAAATAAAGATAAACGGAGCCACTTTAAAATGGAGTCAGAGCCGCCATCCCCAAGGCACTGCTTTGCAGGTCTGATTCCTCAAACCTTTGAAAAGTTAAAACAGGGCAAAAAATAACCTTTGGACTGGGCCTAAAGCAACATTGTGTCCCAAAGGACACTTTAGAAAGACAACAAGAAAGCAGATATTATCTATCAGACTGATGACTCCTAGACTGAAAATTAAAATTCATTATAATTAGTGTCACTGTCAGCTCATCTGCATCTATAGAAGTTCCTTCCTTCTGCTGATGTCATTGTGCGCCTTTCCTTTCCATTAACATTCCTTACCTCCATCTCCTAATTCAGTGATTCCCAAAGTGGGCGCTACCGCCCCCTGGTGGGCGCTGCAGCGATCCAGGGGGGCGGTGATGGCCACAGGTGCATTTGGGGGCGATGAATAACTGTAAGGGGGCGGTGAAAGCATAAAAGAAAGAAGAGAAGATTTAGAAAAATTGATTTATGTATTCCGCTCATAATGCTTAATTTTTCTTTGAATAACGTACTGGACATTGGCTCGGTTCCCGCATACTCCCTCACTTACATTGAGGTATGTGCAATCGCGCACTGCTACTGTTCACATGGTGCCACTGAATTGCCGTCCAAAACATGTGAGCACTACGAGCATTGCTGTGGGCAACTGCCACTCGTGTGATTGGTCGATCGCAAGGCCAAAGCCTGGAACGGCAGCCGCAGTACTGGCTACTGGCAGTACTACCAGCAGATTTGGGAGCACGCTATGAATCAGGAGATTTCCCGTAATTATTACGGGAAAATTACGGCGTAATAAAACTCTAAGTTAGATTGTTGTGATATTGTGACAAGTTAAAGTTAACTAACAAATAGTGCGACTATAATTGGTGAGTATTATTTATTTATTTTGTAATAATTATATGCGCTTTACAATTAATAATATCATGTTTATAATGTATTACCTTTCTATTCTGAGTTCAATAAATAGTTTCATAATTTCAAACTTCAATGTTTCTAATTTACACCTTTCTTTACTATATTTTACGAAAAAGGTAGAAACATTAATACATATATCTTTCTGTTTAATTGCTATTAAAATTTTAAAAAAATTAATTTCCAGGGGGCGCTGAGTAATATTTTTTCTGGAAAGGGGGCGGTAGGCCAAATAAGTTTGGGAACCACTGTCCTAATTGAAACATTATTTGAGTTTCTGAATGAATCAGTGCTTCCAGGATAGCTATCTTTTAGATCTTGTTGCCTCTCCCTTTGGCCTTTTTCTTTAGGTTAGCACATGTGGGAGTTGTATCAGTCTAACAGTAACTTTTGTCCTTATGCACACTCATAAAAATGTGTTTTTCTTTTGTATTGTTTTGTCTGTTTCCTATTCTTTTTAAACTTAATATATTTTTTCCCAAAAAGTTCTCTTCCATTTTATAATTGACTTGGAATCCCAATTTCTCCAAATAAATTCATGGAGAGTAAATTCAAATTAAGCAAAAAACTTAAAAACAAAAAATAAAATAAAAGACAAAGCAATTAATTTTCATTTCATAATTTTGAAACTATAATTTTTTCATTTATTACAATATAATATTAAAGTGATTGATTATAAGAAAATAAATTATAAGGGCCCGGACTAGGTTGCTCAGTTGGTTGGAGCTTTGTCTTGTACACCAAAAGGTTGTGTGTTCAATTCCAGGTCAGGGTATATTCTTAATTACAGGTTTGACCCCCATCAGAGCACTATAATGGAAGGCAACCGATCAATGTTTCTCTCTCACCTCTCTCTTTTCTCTCTCTCTCTCACTTCCTCTTTCTCTCAAATCAATAAACATATCCTTGGATGAGGATACAAAAAGAAAATAAATTATAAGGAAAATAAATTAAAATATTAGTTTTTCATGTATTTTCTTCTAATATATATAGACTAGGATCTCAGCGCACGATTTGAAATTGACACGCGAACCTCTCCACGCAGAGCTCCAGCGCGCCTGGCCCAGCCCCCAAACCCTCTGGCCTTCTCTGGCTGCTTCAAGCCCCGCCCTCAGTCCCTCTAGTGGCCTTGGGCTGGTCCCACCTTCTCTGGGCACCTCCCCTCAAGCAACCCATTTCCTGAGCAACGCGGTGGCTCTGCCCCATCATGGCGCTGGAGGAGAGCATGGGAGCCTCTTGCCTGCTGCGCTGTGCTCCTTCCCCTGGCAGGTGGGCCCGGGGGCACTCAGAGTGTGAGTGGTGGGTGGCGAAGGACTGGTGAGGGGTCGCTATGCGCTCTCACCCCTGCCCTCCACCGCACGGGATGGTCCCGCCTCCTCCGGGCACCTCCCTGCTTCCACCCCCTCTCCATCTCTGGAGCAACGCCCCAGCTAATATGCTAATGACCTGGTCATTACCCCTTAGGGCGTATTGACCATTTGCATATTAGCTCTTTATTAGTATAGATTCATTTTTTTTTTAAATATATATTTTTATTGCTTAAATTATTACAAAGAGTATTACATGTTTCTCCTTTTTCCCCCCCGCACTTGACAATCCCCTGGCGTCCCT
>NW_005370992.1:262044-287264 GCF_000412655.1 Myotis brandtii
GCACTTCCAGGCCAAAGTTCCTGCAGCGCTGAGGCCCCGGCAAGGGGTGGATCTATCAGTTAGTTACTCTGGCGCTGCCCGCGAGCCTGCGGGAAGGGGGGGTGGGCTCTGTTACTCACGGATCTGCCGCGGGGATCTCCGAACTTTTGGTGTCCGCAGGTCTGTAGCTGTGGTCGCAGGTCTCTGTCCCCAGTGGCTGCAGGGTCCTGGTATGCGTCTGAGATCAGACTGGGTGGTGCTGAGGCCAGGATCCTAGTCTCAAGCAGCTCTGTTTCCCAAGATGGCGTGGTCGCTGTGCCTGGGCTGGCCGCCTAGGAGTGTCCGCGCCGGGAGCTGGACTCCGCCGCCTAAGACTGCCCGGTTTAGCAGCCCCTTAGAAGACCTGCAGAATCTAGCTGTCCCTAGCTCATACACACACACCACACATGTCCACACACTCCTCTATCACTTCCTTGCACTCTCACACTCTCTCCCTCCCTACCTTCCTGCTGGTCGCCATTTTTCTTTGTCTAGATTCATTTTTTACAAGAATTAATCAACACTCTTATTCATATTAAAATACTTATATGTTTCATTTTATTATCAGTTCTTTGTAATAGAATCTACTTATATATTGATTTACATTTGATATATTAGAAATATAATCTTTACACCTAGAATCAGTAATCATCTAAATGAAACTTGTAAAAAATATAGTTGGTATAAAATAAGAATAAAAAATGAAAAACTATATATTTCTAAGTAACACAGATTAAAGCCACTTAATAAAGTTTTAAAAAGTAATAGCAACTTTGTTAATGAAAATCATTAATACACTTTGTTTTTTGCAGTTGGTGTAAAATTAAAATTACTGTCTTGTTCATAAACCTATCAATTTTTCAATTTTCTTATGTATTCTACATTCTAAACCTCTATAAATGTACTTATTTATCTGATGGGCTCTCTTTTCTAAAATCTACTATTTTTGGTTATGCAAGTTATTTAATTTAACAAACATAGTGTAATAAAATCTATTTTGCCTGATTTTTCACCTCTTTTGAATAGTAATTATAAAATACCTTAGTAAGAGTAAAATGTGGGAATCTTCTTTGCAAAGTTGGATTTGATACAAGCAATAATCTACAGTACTATATTTTTCTTTGAATGGTAGTTCATAAAAGTTTTGCAGTATGAAAATTAGGAATATGTTTCAGTAAAATATATTTTAGGAGATAGAAGAAAAAGTTCTCTTGCTAAATTAAGATCCTCTTTGACAATGATATATTTGAATTGTCTCAATCATATTCAATTCGTGCTTTGTCAGTAATTTTTAATGAGAGATTTCCCTGACATTTAACTTCTTCATCGTTTCCATGAGTGACACATGTGTCATATGTTTGTAATTTTACAATCTAACTGAAGATGAGGAATTGCATTTGAATGTGAAAGAAAAATGAAAAGACAATGTTAAGTACATTTTTTAAAAATTTGTCAGTATTCTGGGTTTAAGGCTTGGGTAGCATATTCAGATATACATATGCATATTCTTAACCCTGGCTGTTCACACAGATATTATTAAATTCACTTCTAATAAAATTCCTATATGTCATTCTCTCCCTTCCTTACCTTTTACATGCTCTTATACCCAAGCATTTAATTGAATTGATATTCTACCTTAGGATATCAATCTCTGTTTACCTCTTTCTTGAAAAATCCTACAGCTATTTTCATTTGTAATTCTCTTTGAGTTTTATAGCATTCACTAGTGGCCCGGTGCACAAAATTTGTGAACGAGGGAGGGGGCGTTCCTCAGCCCAGCCTATACCCTCTCCAATCTGGGACCCCTTGAAGGATGTCCTACTGCCGGTTTACAGGGATCAGGCCTAAACCGGCAGTCAGACATCCCTCTCGCAATCTGGGACTGCTGGCTCCTAACCGCTCCCGTTCACCTGCCTGCCTGCCTGCCTGATTACCCCTAACCACTCTGCCTGCTGGCCTGCTCGCCCCTAACTGCCCCCCTGCTGGCCTGATCACCTCCAACTGACCCCCATTGATGGCCTGCTTGCCCCCAACTGGCCCCCCTGCTGGTCTGCTTACCCCCAACGGCCCCACCCCCCACCAGCCTGATCACCCACAACTGTGCTCCCTTCTTGGCCTCTAACCACCTCTACCTCGTCCCCACCACCATGGCTTTGTCCAGAAGAACATCGGGAAAGCCTCCTGGGAGGTCTCCCAGTCTAATTAGCATATTACCCTTTTATTAGTATAGATACTCAAGTCCACTTTGCTCTATAATTCTTACAGATATTCATTTCCTTTTATATATTCAGTTATTTACTTTTTGTTTTTCAGTTTCTAACTAGTATCTCTATTAGAAGTCCTTATCTACATTATTTTTTAATATATTTTTATTGATTTCAGAGAGGTAGGGAGAGGTAGAGAGAGATAGAAACATCAATGGTGAGAAAGAATCATTGACCAGCTGCCTCCTGCATGCCCCCTACTAGGTATTGAACCCACAACTCTGGCATGTGTCCTTGACCAGAATTGAATCCGGAATCCTCAGTCTGCAGACCAACGCTCTATCCACTGAGCCAAACCGGCTAGAACCAGACTCATCTTTTTTAAATAAATGATTTAATTAACCTATCATCAATTTATGCTGACATTAAAGAAGTTAAATTTGTGTTATAGAGATAGAATTATTCAAAACAAAATTTTGGAACTATAACATAAATAAAAATATTTTGAGTGTATAATTATTAAAATTATATGTGGTTATATATTCATATCCTTATGCTTTATTTAGAAAGAAAATGCCACACATAGTTATTAAATTTCTTAAGCAAATAATATCTGGCATTTGAAAATATACAATCTGTCAATGGAGTTGTAAAAAGTTCCCAATTAAAAGAAACTGCATTGATTTTTTTTTTTACCAACTGATCTTCTATAACTGCTTGCTTTCCATAGTGAGCTTGACTTGCCACAAGATTACAATGAATCCTTCTGCCCCATTGTCTCTTATATCAAATGAATCTTTACTAGAAATAAAAATCTATATCTCTAACTACCTGCAGGGCACAAAAAATTAAAGAAATATGCTGAAAGTTAAACTCATCATTTTCACTCTAAAGAAAACCAAATTGAAAATCTTAAGCATCACTGTCACTTATCCTACCTAATAAAGAGGGAATATGCTAATTGACCCTCACACCATCACAAAGATGGCCCCTCATACAGCCAATAAGGAGGGAATATGTTAATTGACCGCCCTGCCCTCAAAAATGGTGGTGCCCACAAGCCAATAAGGAGGGAATATGCTAATTGACTGCCACGCCCACAAAGATAGCAGCGCCCACAGCCACAATATGGCCAGCAGGGGAGAGCAGTTATGGGTGATCAGGCCAGCAGGGGAGGGCAGTTGAGGGTGACCAGGCCAGCAGGGGAGGGCAGTGGTGACCAGGGTAGAGGAGGGCAGTTAGGGGCGACCAGGACAGCAGGGGAGGGCAGTTGGGGGGGACCAGGCCAGCAGGGGAGGGCAGTTGGGGGGGACTGGGCCGGCAGAGGAAGGCAGTTGGGGGCAACTGTGCCTGCAGGGGAGGGCAGTTGGGGGGGACTGGGCCAGCAGGGGAGGGTAGTTGGGGACGATTGGGCCAGCAGGGGAGCAGTTAGACATCAATCAGGCTGGAAGGGGAGCAGTTAGGAGGTGATCAGGCTGGCAGACAGGAGTAGATAGGGGCAATCAGGCAGGCAGGCAAGTGGTTGGGAGCCAGCAGTCCCGGATTGTGAGAGGGATGTCTGAGTGCTGGTTTAGGCCTGATCCCACAGAGGGATGTTCGACTACTGGTTTAGGCCTGATCCCACATCCCCAGAAGTGTCCCAGATTGGAGAGGGTTCAGGCTGGGCTGAGGGACACCCCTCACCCCCCCGGTGCACAAAGTTTTGCACCGGGCCTCTAGTTCCTTACATAAAAACAAAACAAAACAAAAAACATAGTTATATATTTCTATTCATATCTTGACCACTGCCTTTGCTCAGGCTCCATATTTTCTTCATTTGGATTCTTCTCCCACCTCTGCAGCTACCAAAATAATCTTCCTGAGCTTTAGCTCTGAGCTCAACATTTATTTATTCACATTTTTTTCACCTTGTATTTAATAACTTCTTGATCCCACTTCTCAATATTCTTTTCATATTCTTCTATTATGTTACATATGCCTACATTATATCCAAATTAAAGTGTGGTTTGTTTTATTTTCATTTACTATACTAGTACATGCCTTCAATTTTCTCATGACTCTGTTCTTTATCTATAATTTCTTCTCCTTTATTTATGTTTTTTTTTCAAAAATTACTAGCATTTCGTAGTATAAAATTTAGGTTCTAAATCAATGAGTCTGGAAGCCTGAGGTCTCTACATCCATAATGACTTCACTCTTAGGGTTCTGGTTTCTTGTGCTACTAGACAGAGGCTCCTGCCCTGAGCTGTCCTCACCGCTGTGAAAATAGATCTGCAGGAAAGGCACAGACTTCAGAGCCATCCATGAAGCCCTGATCAAATACACTTTCTGCCACTTAAAGCTCTGTGACCTCCAAAAAGGTCACAAATTCCTTAAAGCTCCATTTCCTATCTGCAATATATGATTAATATCTATCTCTGAGGATTATGTAAGACTTTTGACAGGGTAAGGATGGGGATGGGGGTGAGAGGTTTCAATCCTAATATATAAAGAGCCAGGATCCGTAACATCCAAAACGACCGAACAGACGACTGAACGCCAGGCTGGGCACACAGCAGGCTCTGGTGGCCGGGGACTGGCGAGTGGGCTGAACTGCTGACCTCTCAGTCCCTCCTGGGTTGCAGGCACTGCGGTGGCCCAGCACTGACTGCCGCCGCCAAGGCAGGTGCAATGCGATTGGTCAGGGGGCCCTGCCATCACCCAACAATCGCCCCACAGAAGGAGGCCCAGACCACTGGCTGGGGGGCTCCGCGATCACTCCAAAGAGGGAGGCCCAGGCTACCTGGCCGGTGGCAGTGGGCGAGGCCTCCCTCTGCGGGGCAATCAATCGTGGGGCTCCTGGACTGCGAGAGGGCGCAGGCTGGGCTGAAGGACCCTCCCCCCAAGTTCATGAATTTCATTCACCAAGCCTCTATTAAATAAATAAACAAACAAACACACAAACAAGTTCTCCCTCATAATATTTTCTGGGTGGAAGCAATAATTCTCATGATTAACTTTTAAAATTTCTTTGCTTACCTATTTTGAACATATTTTTGTTAAATTATTTAACAATTATTTATGCATGTGCGTTCTCATGGTGACCTCATGGAAAAATATACAATATGGGTGCATATGAATGCAAAATTCTGTCTTCCTTACAAAATTTCACTAATTTTTCTGAAAAGTCAACTTAACTCAAGTATATCACAGCCATAAGAATTAAAAATCTTGCCAGACCGGCATAGCTTAGTGGTTGAACATTGACCTATGAGCCAGGAGGTCGCAGTTCGATTCCAGGTCAGGGCACATGCCCAGGCTATGGGCTCGATCCCCAGCGTGGGGTGTGCAGGAGGCAGCTGATCAATGATTCTCTCTCATCACTAATGTTTCTAGCTTTTTCTCCCTCTCCCTTCCTTTCTAATAATCAATAAAAATATATATTTTTTTAAAAAAACTATTACAAATCTTATGAATAGCACCGAAAAATGAACATTATTTTTATTAACTTAACATTATCAGATAGGTCCCTTTTCAGTGAAAATAATGATTCAAAATATAGATTCACTGGCAGCCTCTATAGTTTTAATTATAAAGGATTCTCACATTGGTCCAAAAAATGGCTTTGTAGAGACTAAAGTCTCAATGGTAATTGACACTCTCCTCAAATCTATTTTGATAATTTAATTTTTTCTCTTAGCAGCATTTTAATGTTGAGACTTTAAAGATATGTAGAAGTTATCCTTATAGGAAAGGTGCTATAAAATATTCAAGGGTCACTATCTAAGACTTTATTGAAAATTCTTTACTAGTTCAAGCCAAAATCTACTTCCCCTAGACTAATATAAAATTCCTCCTTCCACTTTGACCTTCTATTATCATTCAGCCTTGTACAGAGAAGCACTCTTTTAAAAAATGTAAATTAGATCCTTTTATTTTCCTGTTTAAACCCTTCAATGGTTTTTCATTGCTCTTAAAATAAAATCTACATTTTTTTTTCCATGATCAAGAAGACTGGTTAACCTCATTCTGCTAATTTTCCAGCATCACTCCTTACTATTGCCATTCTGACTCAGTGTAGTCCTGTCCCATTGACATTCTTTTATAGTTCCTTAATAAAGCCTTTTGTAGCCTCCACGAGTTTTTATATCAGTTCTCTATTCATATACTTGACTTATTAAAACCATTCTGCTCACATGTCACATCTTCAGACGGTCCTTTCACTTTTTAATCTAAAAATTAAATCCAATTAAGTGATCGTGCACACACGCGCACACACATTAGTTGATTCTCACAATCTAATACTCAAAAGGAAGAGTCATGTTTGAACTACTTGATCATTCACAACACAAAATACTTGGGTGGTTCTTTCTCTTCACCAACTTTTGTTTGGTTTAATCTGCAGTAGGCAGTTAGACAGACATGAGCAGAGCAAGGACAACAGGCCAGTACAGAAATTCATCAGGACAGAAAGCCCCAGGTGCATAGCAAGGGACAAAGCTTGGAAAACAAGGACCTCACCCCCGGGATAAGCTTTCCTCCCCAAGCATATTGCTGGTTATGCAGTTTGGATCCCCTGACTTTTCTCCCTGAAGATAACATCTAGGCCTCAGTTGTATTTCAGCTCCAAGGCCCCTAAAAACAGCAAAACCAAACAAGTGATGCTGTGGCTGCCTCAGGACTAGCAGCATTGACTAATGACCCTCTGGTGCCAGCCAATCAGTGGAGACCAGGACCCTGAGAGAGCACACCTAGAAAGCGGATGGCTATTCTATTGCGACCCTCAACGCAAATGACCCAGCATTTGCTCTCCTTCTGGGAGCACACTGCTGCCAGTCCCTTCATCCTCTCCTCTGCCCTCTCCTTCCCCCACAGGCATTCATCTCCTAAACTCTAAGGGACCCCATGAGATTCGCAACTAGGGGAACAATGCGCAGCAGCAACTCATCCTGGGCTGACCCCTGAACCTGTCTCCCAGGCCCCCATTTCTCTAACTTCCTAGTGAGCCAAAGCAGCCCAGCCTTGGCTCTCCTGCTGCTGCTTCTATGCTCTTCCTTGTTTCCCCGTCCTAAGGGTGATTTTGCTGTGGCAAGTACAGTCTCGCTTGCTTTGCTGCACTGTGTCTCTTGACTGAAATCTTTCCATCAAGAAGACAAGAACTGAGGTCTCATCATCTCACTGGTAACATATTTATCCTAAGTCAGTATCTATGCACGTCACCTGGTGGTTTTCAGCCACCCTGAGGCCTTTATGCTTTAATATATATTAAATATAATATATATATTATAAATAATATAATAAATATATATTTATCCAGTTGGAAAAAGTCCTACAATGCAATTGGCTTTGGTGAAAATCTATAGAAATAATTTTTCCCCAAACCCTCAGAAAACTCTATTATTTCTCACTCTGAAACTATTGCTGTTTCAGAGGAAATGGAGCAGGTGAGGAGCTTAATTTAATGAGAGTTCATGCTGGAGCTTGGAGATGAAGGAGCTCTAAAACCTGAAAAGCATGTAGTGTCCCTAATGGGGGGCAATGGGGGGGGGCAGCAATCTGATTGAGAACCAGGAATAACAGCAAGATGCTGGAAACAGAAAACATTGTCTACCTTTTTTACTCACTTTCTACTTTACTGCTCTGTTGATTCTCTGTCTCTCTCAGAAATGAGAAGGGCTTCATATGCATTCTTTAAACTTTGTATACGCCAGCAGCTATTTGCACAACATTTTTGTTGAGAGAATGAATCAATGAAAGAATTATGAGATAACATATGGAGAACTACCATGAGGAAAGAAGATGGAGCCAAATGTGAGCAGGGGGTGATCATGAAGGACTCTGCATGCTATGTTAGATTAAGCTGGGTTTTGTCACAACAACAAATGATGCAAGCACTCAGTGGCTAAAGCGACACATTTATTGATGTTCATGCTCTGTATACAATGTGGATATCCACAGCTCTGCATACTGTTTTAATCCAGAGCCCGGGTTAACGGTGGCTTCTCTCAGTCAATGTGTCCATCAATTCTTCACCATGACCAAGGGTAGCAGGAATCCTGCACTAGCTGTTGGGATTTCTACAAATAATTTTTTTGTGTTATATTTGCTTATATTTCATTAGCTGAAACAAATTACATCTAGTTTCAAATGGTAAACAGGGAAGTATTTTCAACTATATGGTTGAAACATTAAGGATGAACTCTTTTACCAAATATACCACAGTTACAGGTCTTTTATCTAATACTAGAGGCCAGGTGCTCAAAATTAGTGCACTGTGGAGGTCCCTGAGCCCTCTTGGAGTCCAGGACCCCCTGGGGGATGTCCACCTGCCAGCAATCAGACATCCCTTACTCAGTCCGGGGCTCTCACAGTCTGGGACCCCTCGCTCCTTACTGCCCACCTGCAGTGGAGGCGGGAGAGGCTCCTGCTACCACTGCTGCACTTACCAGCTGTGAGCCTGGCTTCTGGCTGAGCATGCTCCCCCTGTGGGATCACACTAACCACAGAGAGCAGCTCCTGCATTGAGCATCTGCCCCCTTGTGGTCAGTGAGCTTCATAGTGACTGGTCGTTCCACCGTTTGGTCAATTTGCATATTAGGGTTTTATTATATAGGATAAGGTCCATATGTGGGTAAGAGAAAATGTGATAAAAAGAGTTAATGGAGTATGTGTTCATAACAACCATCTCGACCCAGTTTTTCATTTTTCCAGAACATACTATTGATTACCCCTCACTCATGTACATTAAATATGATCATATATCTCAATTAGCTGAATGCTTGTAAAAAAGGACTAAGAGTACACAAACTAAATATATTGGAGGAAATAAAGTTGAAATGTTCTCCAATTTTGTTTCATTTAAAGCATATCATTCTAAATTATTGAATAAAGAATCATTGAGCCAAACCTTGAATCCATATTTTTCTAACATCAAAATTAATAACCTTATATTTACACTATGTTTCTTTCTGAAATAAAATCAAGCAAGCAAATAATCAAACAAAAGCAACGAAAATCCTAGTGCCATGAGGAATGAATGATCCAGAGGAAGAGACGTATAAGTGTTCAGGAAAACCTTTACTCTCACTTATGTTTCCTTTTATGTGGAGGCTTCCCATTAGCATAATACTCCTAGCCCCATCTGTCCTGTCATTCTCTCCCATGCTGAGTAGAAGGTGATTTCTTTTACTGGTAAATTTCAAAGAGAAAATGGAAATGCATATCTTAGCTTCTTCTCCCCGCTGCCTTGTTTTTGTATTTGTCTTCATGGTCCAAAGGGTCCCATGTGGACTGTTCTTCCATGTCATAAAAAATCCAAGTGCTGACCCTCAGACTGAGAGACCAGAGGTTGCCTAGCCTGACATGTGAGTGGGTTAGAAATCTTTCAATTTTTCATTCAATGTTAGGAATGCTAGTGTTGCAGCATGCCCAAGCCTCTTTGTGCTTTATCAACTACCTTTATAATGAAAGTGATACATAAATCTGTATGTGTCTTATCCCTTAAGACTGTTTCTCTATTGATTCAGAACTTGGGCGGAAAAAATAAAAGTGTCATTTGTGTGTGTGTGTGTGTGTGTGTGTGTGTGTGTGTGTCCAAAACACCAATGTAATATAAACAAAAATAAGGAGATGGAAACGTAGAGAAATGAGACTTTTGAAATGGTACTTAAAAAATAAAAGAATGTGTAATAGATTTAGAGTGTAGTGAACAAAACCAACGTACGATGTGTTTTCTCCAAGAAATCATTTTAAGTAGTTTTATTGGGTTTTCATAGAAGTCAATTTAATTGACTTACCTTCTAAGAGATTTTTTAAAAATCAAGAAGGAAACATCCTTAAACGGGTGTTGCCTATTAATTACATTAGAAAAAATTAACCACATCTAAGTATCATCTTAAATAAAAGGTGGCTAAGAAAAATAAAAGTGGGTCAGACAACAGGCAAAGGTGCAGATGCATAATGCGATACGTGCGGGGATGGCTGAGGACCTGGATAATATGAGTTTACAATGCAAGCTTATTGATCCAGTTGGTGAGGTTATGAGCAATTTTGACAGGGAATCTTATCTTAAAGTGTTTTATTTCTGCTTTGTTTGAAATTATATGTAACTATGTAAGATCCAAGAGAAAAATTCTAACAAAAATAAATTTACTTTTTGTTTTACAGACATCTATTAAATATCATTTTATATATCTTTCCTTGCATATGAACAGAGAGAAGAATAACATTCATGGAAAACATACTTTTTAAAAAAAAATGGATCATTCAACCCATGTTCAAAGCTTCTGACTTCTGGTATAAACATTTGTAGTGTCTTTCACAAAGCTATCTTTTTTTCTTTTTTTTATGTTCTTGGAAATTTCTGAATACTTATGAGAAATTGTATTCTTATGTTTGCATCAACTTGCTAATACATTCAAATGATTATTATTTTTAAAAAAGTTTTGTTAACCAGAAGAATGACTTTTTTAACTTTTGTCATGCTTCAGAGTGTAATGAAATTATATTATATGTTAACATTAATATAGTGAAATTTAAAACAGAGATTCTGCTAATATTTTAGTATAAGACTGAAAATGGTTTAATTTCTCCACAAATCATTTAGATGTAGGACAAAATTGAATTGATCTATTGTCTGTTTCTCAGTGAGGTAGACACTGGGTGAATGGAAACTCTCTTTTCTGAGTCCAGCCTTGCTATCTGCACAGTGACCATACCAGTTATTAGCAGCACCTGTCATCTGCCTTGTGTCCTTAGAAGCAGCATAAATCCTTTAGCCAAATGAAATCATCCCTCTGAGAGCACAGGAAATGCCATAGTGGATTACACAACTGATCCTTCTAATGCTAACTTCATTCTTGACAGCGACTTCTAGGATGGTTTTATGGGAAGATATGGTTGTCCTGCATACATCGAGTAGTATCAATTTAAGGTACATTAACCACATTTCAATTTTTCATTAGTAAGTTGCTATAAAAAACTTCATATGAATTTACCTTATCATTTAAAATTGGCTTATATCTTAATTTTGTAGCATATCTTAGCATAATATAGCAAATAGCAAATAATGATAGTGTCATTTGGTAGTTAAATAAAATTGAATTGATCCCTGGGCTCTCCAGGAAAACAGAGCAAATAAGGTATGCATGTATGTGTGTATGTGTGCAGATGATAGATACATGATGATAGAAAGATAGATAATAGATGGACAGACAGATTTATTATGAGGTATAGAGGCAAGTTTAAAATCTGCAGTGTGGGTCAGCAGGCAGTGACTCATACTTCAGTTTTAGTCAGAATCTGGCTGTTGGCTGGATAATTTCCTATTGCACAGGAAGGCTAATATTTTTGTTCTATTTAGGCCTTCAGTTGAATGGATGAGGGCCAACCACATTATGAAGGGCAATCTGAATTACTCAAAGTTCACCCACTTTAGTGTTAATCTCATCCAAATACACCCTCTGAGATGATGTTTAAAATTAACCATCACACTGTTAACCATATTTTTGCCTTGCACTTAGCAGTTTTTGCACACTCTTATGTTTACACCACAGTTTCTATTGAATTCTCATCTTATAAGCTTCCCAACAGTTAATTTCTCTGAGTGTGACATGTAGCAGGTATAATTACTTTTAAATAATAATAAAAATAAAATAAAAACAGGTAAGAAAGAAAACAGACTTTTATTTTTAGGCAATTTAATCTCAACTTTCCCCTAATTTCTATAAAATGTCAAAAAGTTAATGTAGTCAATTGAACATATGCACACTTGCCTTATTATTTATTGCCCTGTATTAGCTTCCCTTCAGTTACTTCCTTTCCAGGACAGTGTATAGTTTCTGGAAGTTTGTGTACCATTGTGACGTCAAAGAACACATCTAGTGATCCATGATGCCTGCCCATTTGGGATCTGGCGTAGGTCCAGCCACGTGTTTGGTTCTGAGTGGCTCTCTTTCATCTGTACCAGCATCTGCTAAGATGACTATGGTCCCAACTGGTCTCCAGGGACAGAGTCCATGCAGCTAAGGCTCCCTCAAGGTTTGCAAGCTTCCCCTTTTCCTGAATCATTCAGGTGTCTGAGCGGCACAGGAATATTTAGCTCCTCCCTCATTCAACTCTAGGACAACAAGAGGTTTAGTAAGTCTGGCTTTGGTCATTTTTTTGTTATTTTTTAAAATATATTTTAATTGATTTCAGAGAGGAAGGGAAAGGGAGAGAGAGATAGAAACATCAATGATGAGAGATAATCATTGAATGGCTGCCTCCTGCACGCCCCACACTGGGGATCAAGCCCTCAACCCAAGCATGTGCCCTGACCAGGAATCAAACCCTGACCTCCTGGTTCATAGGTCAATGCTCAACCACTGAGCCATGCCAGCTGGGCTCTGGTCATTTTTTTTTTATCCTGTTCTACATACAACCATATTATTTCACTCTTGTCACACTGAATGGTGCTGAGAAATTCTGCGAAGTTCTCACCTTCCAAAGCACTAAAAGGGAGTCAGGAACAAAATCCTCTCCACTTTCCATTTCACCAATCTTCCCTAGAGGTCGTTGTCATATCCTTGCCCCAATTACAAGGTTTCAATAAGACTACACAGACACTCTTTCTCAAACATTCTAATAGCACCTGCTATTATTCTGTTTCTGATTTTCTTCCTTCTCCTTCATAATGTTAGAAATAGTATTAATCCTCAGATAAATGTTAATAATATCAACATACATTTTCATAAATCAAAGTTCTGAAATATATTAATTTGACCTATTAATATAAAATAGCTAGGATTTAGAAGTGCAACACTCTTTCTCAGAAATAATTATTAAAACCATTAAAAATACAGCAGGAAGCTTATAAATACATAATTGATGTTCTTTCTTTTCACCATTTTTCTCATCCTTCTGTGGCAGTAAACCCTGATTGTCTTCACTGATGCTTGATATGAGACTAATAGAAGAAAAAATTAAAAAGAGAGAAAATCGCATCTATTTATAATTGCAGCTAAAGTTGATGGATAAAGCAACATGTGTTTATCTCTAGTCTCAAATCCTACTTTTAGGATTATAATAAAAAACTAACAGTAGAAAGATAAAGACAAGGACAATGAGAATTTAGAGGTGACTACAACAGATGAGAGATGTCAAACTTTTTGTTTAGGATGATCTGCAGATGGATAAGTGATGATTTGGGATTAAAGTTGTGTTGTTTTTTTTCAAATTAGAACCTATAGCAAAGAAAGTCAACAATATGTAAATTTGTTTGTGTCACAAAATGTTGGGATGTATTAATAAATTTAGACAATAATACCTTTGAATATGTGTCACTGAATGAGACTAAAATGAGGAAGATTGGTGGAAAGATGATTTAAGATCTATCTGGATCTATCTCCAACCCCAAAAGCTTTAATGATTACCCACTCCACAGATTACTGGGAGGAACGAGAGAACAATAAAGGAGAAGGTCAGCACATGGCAGTAGGAGTCAAAACTGTGACAATAGTGGCCTGTCAGTTTAGCCTGGAAAAAGGATTGGATTGGATAAGGGACATGGAACACCTCCCTCTTCCCCCACAAAGATCTAGGAAATGCATCCTTAGAGGATGGACCTTTCCAATCAGCTTGGAAAGTTGATTGGTTAGTTTGCAGTAGGGCCTACTCCAGTTCCAAGCCTGAGATAATATAAGCATCCTAACAAAGAAGCTCCCTCTCTTGCTTGGTGTGAGCATGCCCTCTTTGTTCCCATTCTCTCTCCTTAGCAACAATGTGGCCCTCCCAGCCCAGCAGCCACAGGGCCCAATATGGGCCTGGCACACTACTAGCTGGGAACAGACTAAGCTAGCCAGATGGGGACTGGCTGAACTGGATTGAAGAAATGACACAGAACTTTTAGACCTTGATCTTTGTACTGAGCTTGGTAAAGACGAGGCTGGGATTTTCCCACAGTGGGATGGATGGAGATGACATTTTGGGAACTTAGGGAAAACTTTATATTTGCACCCAAAATAAATCTTACCAAGGCACAATCTCCCATACCTGTGTGCCTGGAATGCTTTTTTTGTGACCCATAAAAAAACACACACAATTTCCACTGGCAAAAATGCTAAAATAAATAAACAAACAAACAAACAAACAAACAAACAAGCTGGGAAGAAAGGTCATCTCTCCCTTACAGAAGAATTCCAAATAGTAAAAAGAAGAGTGGGAAAAAATAGAAAATCATCATTAGAACACCACAGTAATCATTGTTGTAAGCTCGGTCCAGTGATGGTGATAAAATTAGTGACCATAAATTTGAGGAGAATAAAATGTTTTATAGATTCAAAAACTATCTCACAAGATAGTGTTTTAATTACTCAGAGTAAATACCATAACCTTATGGTAGAGAAGTAAACGCTGCCTTAGCAAGTGATCAAGGTCACGTCGGGAGTAATAAGACACATCCTTAACACATATCCCATGACAGGATGACTAAGAAAGCTCACTTTGGTATTTTGGCCAAAAATACACGACCTCAATCTGATCATGAGAAAACATCAGACAAATCCAACCTGAGAGACATTTTACAAGATAACTGACCTGTGGGTTTAAAAACTGTCAAAGTCATAAAAGACAAGGAAAGACTGAGGAACTGTCTGTCACAGATTAAAGACAAGGAAGAAGACATGACAACTACATCTAATCTGAGCTTCTAGGTTGGATCCTGGAACAGAAAAATGAAATGAGTGAGAAAAATTCATGAACCTTGAACCTTGAATCAAGTCTGCAGCTTAGTTAAGAATACTGTAACAATGCTAATTTTTATGTGGATAAGATATTAAAATTAGAGGAAACTGAGGGAAGAGCACACAGTACACTACTTACTGTATTACATTTGAACCACTGACGACTCTGCTGAAAAAAAAAATTCATTTATTTTCTTTCTGTACTTTTGGTTTACATATTATAATTATGAACTCCCAAAGGAAATTCAAGATTAAGGTCAAATGTGATGGAGGAGACTGAGGTACCACTGAAAGTATACAAAGAAAATGTAATAAAGAATCAGACTTTTTCTAGATTCCATCCAATGCTGTATCATTTTTAATTTAATAAATTAAATAAGTATTGCTATAAAATTATCCACATTTCTAGAGAAAACATAACTTTGTTGTTATAAATCTAAAAGCATATATAGCAAGAGCTTCTTTATGTTATTATGAACATTAGTATCTTTTATGGAAACAATTACATAATTTCAAAAGGTTTGATAATACAAGGTCTCTTAGTAACATAATGGTCAAGTTATAGTAGAACAGGAAGCACAGGACTCTGGAATACAAAGCTGAATAAAGAATTGTAGACAGCTCATGGGAGCTCATGTATTTGAACAGAAAATGTGCAATATAATAAGCAACATATTAAAGGAGAGTTTTCTTAAAAGAATGAGGAACACTGGGGCAGTGGCGGCTTGTCCTGGGGGGTGGGGTCAATTGCGGAAAAAGGAGACATATGTAATACTTCAAACAATAAAAAAATCAAGAGTAGAAAAATAAATTATTTATGCTAATATTTTATACTTTCTAAGTATAAAAATATTAATACAAATATTTTAGACCAAGTAAAACATTTAAACCCTATATTTTATAATTGAGAAAATTGAAGCACAGAGAATTTAAATAATTAAGAAATGGGAGCAAAATACTACTGTTCTAATCAAAAGGGAATAACAGAATCATCATTAAATCCATCATCTAGTTTTTTACATTTTAGTGTATATCTCAGCTCAGATATTTTTATGTACATATAGGTGTTTTTTAAATGAAATCACACTATTGAAGAAAAAAAAAAAAGAATTGCCCAGCCAGTGTGGTTCAGTGATCTAATCTGATAAAATGATAAAATTGACTTAAGTGGATTATCTAAATTTAATCTGATTGGCTTGGTTTAGTTGGATCAGAAGGTCACAGTTTGATTTCCAATCAGGCACATGCCCAGGTTTCAGGCTCGATCCCCCCTCCCCCCAGTAGGGGGCATGCAGGAGGCAGCCAATCAATGATTCTCTCCATCTTTCTACCTCTCAAATAAATTAAAAACTGTATATATATGAATGTGTGCATATGAGAGATCAGACAATCTGTTGACTGGATAGTCATATCATCCATGAGGGGCAGATAGATATCAGGTGCCTCCAATGTGATACCGTGAGAGGGACACAGTATTGCTTATATAGTGTTCAAGCTGGGATGCATAATCTAACCATGAAGAAACATCAGAAAAACCCCCTAAATGAGGAACTTTCTATTAAACACAAAAACAGGATTGTACCTTTAAAAGTGTCATAAATGACAAAGAAAGGCTGCAATATATCCCAGATGAAAGGACACTAAAGAGATGTGACAACTAAATAGAATGCTTGAACCTATATGTGTTCCTGTACTAGAGGAAGAAAAATAAATGCTATAAAGAACATTATTGAGTCAACTGAGAAAATTGGAATATGAATGGTAGATTAGATAAAATATCGTATTAATGTTAAATTACTGAAGTTGACATGTAAGAGAATATTCCTATTCTTGGCATTGAACTGTTTAAGAATAAAGGGGCATGATGTATGAAAAATGAGGAATGTCAGAGGGTGGGTTATTAACTCTTATTTGGAAATTACTAGTATTGACTCATTCACAAACAAACGAGTTTATGTTTAAACTGGCGCTTGAATGACTACATGTAATTAGCTAGAATTTTTGTTTCTTATAACAGGGCTATTAAAGCAAGTGGATTACCTTTCTTTGCAAAAAAATTGGCAAAAGATTGGCAAAAGATCTTGGTTTGGTGGTGATGGGGATGGGGAATAACTCTTCTTAATTTCACCAGTGAGCTGGAGGAAATAAAGTAGGTCTCTTACCAAAAACTAAGGAAAGAAAAGAAGCCAGAAAGGTGTAAAAGGGTAATGAAGACAGCATCCAGGCTGATGGCTTTTATTTGTTTTGGTGGCTGAACTTTTGGTTTTCATGAACCTCACAGCACCTAAGAACAGTATAGAAAAATCAGAGCATTTTCAAAAAGTACAGACTAATAGAAGAGCCTCATCATCTCAAGATGAAAGTGTTAAGGATGGACCAAATATCAACATCTTCACCTTCAATCAACCAGGAAACACAAGGAAAAATAATTTTCCTGAACCTTAATGCTGAGTAGAAGAAACACACACACACACACACACACACACACACACACACACACACACGCATGCACACACACACACAGGAATATATTTCTTCACTAGAAATTAAGGATGTTTAAAAGCAGTAAGTTAGTTTCCTCTTCCCTGGGGCTGATTATGCCCTCCGTTAAATTATAATAAAGAAAAGTAAAGGCCCAGATGGAGCACAGGTGGCCATAATGGGATCAAAAACCATTGTCAAGTGTCTGAAAGCTTAACATTCTGTCTTCTCTAATTACCCAGATACTCAGGACAGCAGAAGAGGTTTAAGATAGTCATCTTACTGTTGGAAAGGGAAGAAAGAGATGTATGTTTGGGGTTTTGTTAGGACATTAATTTCACAGATATTGATTTTCCTTGACCAAATACTATAGATTTAGTGCTGTATGAGTTGCTCCTTGTCACAGATGAATAATAACACAACTTGATTTATATTAAAATAAACATATACTGATACCATTTTATTTTGCAGGTTCAGTAAAGCTTAGCAGGGACACTAATGCAATAGGCCTGTGTCAACTCTCATTGCCTCTAAGTACAACAATACATGATTCTTTATTAATCATTTTTTTTCATTTAACTATTCAGTAATTTACTTTAATCCATCCATAAGTTACTTCACAAGACATTTTACAAATATTTATAGAGATTACTTTGCAACATAATATTAAAAGAGTATAAGAATAGAAAATATGATTTTAGGCACATATCAAGCAACTGTAAAATAGGGACAGACATTAAGGTATTATATAATTCTTATTCCTGGGAATAATTTTATGATAAGTTTCTTGTTGTTTAATGCTCTTAAAAAGACATGAGGAAAAAAGCTGATTTAACTTTTTTGGTTCAGTATCCCCTGAACAAAATACTTTTGTATTCCAGAAGGTAGACTCCTTAGTCCTATGTCCTCTGTATACACATTTTCTTCATGAGTCCATTCTTTATCAAGTAATACCCTCCCATTCTCTGAAGTTTGGACTTGGCTATCAATTCTTTCTATATGCTCTCTCTCAGAAGAATTCACATTTTACGATGTCCAAAATATAAGCATTTTTCTGACTTTATCCCAATATATTCTTTTTTTCTTTATTGTATGTTAGTGCTAAAACCTTCTTGCTAGCAACCTTATGAGAATGAATATCTTCCCTAATCTTCACCCATGTCACCACATTAAACCAAGCACTGTTTATTTTGCCCTCTAATTACATTTTAAATAAGCATACTCTTCTTCATTCCAAGTGCCTGTACTCTAGTTGTAAACATCATCGCTCCCTGCCTCTGTTCTTGGATCGCATACAATTCTTTAATAACCACGGAGGTGATCTATGGAAAATACTTTGCAAATCACTTCCCTGTCCAAAACTCTCTAATGGACCACAACATTTACTGGATAGAGCTACTTAACATGGTATGCAACATCAACCACGCCTGATGCTGGAATAAATCTTCAGACCTAATATTATTCCACTCCTTTCAAACTACAAGAAAGCAAAATTAGTTTTACAGTTTCTCACACATAATAAGATGCAATTTTTACATGCATTGCATACATCTAATTTTGCTTTTCCCTCTGCTTACAGTTTTCTCTACCCTCCTCTCACGACTCCTCCATAACTACCAAGGGAAACCCTCCTTATCATACAGGTCTCTATACCGGTAATTACTTTTCCAAGAATCAATTTATAATCTTTCAGGCTTAGTGAGCATCTCTCTATTGCCAAACATATTTTTCTTCCATTGCCTTTAACTTCATAAATATACAATTATTTGTCTGTCTTACCAATTAGAATGTGAACTGCTGTGGATAGTATTTAAGTCATATTCTTTGTTATGTCCTTTGTATTTCTATTTTAAAACATAGGGACACCAAAGGAATATATTTTGAATGAGTGGACGAGAGATGATATCTTTACCAACTTACCGCAATATGACTGAATAGCTGTCTTTGATTTGGAGTTTATTGCTTATTTGAAAGGTGATATCACTTGTAAAATATATCCTGCTCTCATGCTTTTATTTTGCATAAAACATTTCTAAAAATAGCATATCCTGCTCTCACTCATTTTGTGCATTTTGCTAATGTAGGTCGTGTAAATAAATTATGAGTATCTGAAATAGCATAAACATATTCTTCTTTCAAGCTTATATTTTTAAGCCTTGAGAGTTTGATCCGATTCTATTCTTTTATTTTTCTTTAATGTAACTTACCCAATATGTATATCCCTATGAATTCTCTACTCTTCGCAATGGCACTTGTGAGGGTTTGGAGATCTTTGAGATTCACTATACCTACTAATGAGGGAAATATATTGAATTAATATACTCAATGGAAAGAGATTTGATGGATTCCCTAAACAAGATGGTATAAGCCACTGCCTATAATCAGGTGGGGGATAAGTGTGATGGAAGGAATTCTGGTCTTGAGTTACTCGATAGCTCTAAGAAGGCCCAGGGGTCCTCTACCTATGCTGCTCCTGGGGCAAAATTTAAACTTAAAAATCAGAGAAATAGATACACATATTTTTTTCTTATCTCTTTGAAATAAATTTAGACTTAGATATAATTACAAAAATAATACAGAGGGCTCCTGGGTAGTCTTTCCTCTTATTCAAGGTTTCACTTTCCATGGTTTTAGTAATCATGGTCTTAAAATATTAAATGAAAAATTCCAAAAATAAGCATTTTAAATTGCACACCATTAGTAGTGTGATGAAATATCATACTGTTCCACTTTGAGCCATCCTGTCCATCCTGCCTGGGACAGGAATTATCTCTTTTTCCAGCATATCCATGCTTTATGCCCTACTCATCCATCAGTGGCTTAGTAGGCATTTCTGTTATCAGATCAACTGTCATAATATTGAGTGCTTGAATTCAAGTAATTCTTACTTTACTTAACAATGGCCCCAAAGTACAAGAGTAGTAATGCTGGAAATTCAAATATGCCAAAGTAAAGCTGTAAAGTGCTTCCTTTAAGTAAAAAGGTAAATATAACACAATTAAATAATTTGAGAGAGAGAGACCACATACACATATCTTTCATTACAGTATCCTATATAAAAAAAAGGTAATATGCAAATTGACCCTAATGGTGGAACAACCAGGAATGACCAGTCGCTATGATGTACACTGACCACCAGCGGGAAGATGCTCAACACAGGAGCTGCCCCCTGGTGGTCAGTGCGCTCCAACAGGGGGAGCTTCGCTCAGCCACAAGCAGGCTGACGGCTTCGAGCGCAACAGCGGTGGCAGGAGCCTCTCCCGCCTCCTCGGCAGTGCTAAGGATGTCTGACTGACAGCTTAGGCCTGATCCTCTGGGGAGCTGGCCTAAGCTGGCAGGTAGACATCCCCCAAGGGCTCCCGGACTGCAAGAGGGCACAGGCCAGGCTGAGAGACACCCCCACCTCCCCTGAGTGCACAAATTTTCATGCATTGGGCCTCTAGTATTATTATAATTACTCTCTGTTATCATTATTTATTATTGTTATTCTCTTACTGTGCCTATTTTATAAGTAAAACTTTATCATAGGTATGTATGTGTAGGAAACAATATAGCATATATCAGGTTGAATTTTTTCCATAGCTTCAGGTCTCCACTGGGGATTTTGGAATGTATCCCCACAGATAAGGGGAGGACTACTGTAGTGAATTGCCATCCTTTACAAGCTACAGTTTTAGTTATATGTTGCTCACTATAACCAATAAAATGCCTTATAATGCAGATACTCTTCCCTTAGTAATAAGTCATGCTACATTTATTTTGTGTAATGAAAACTCAATTTTGAAGAAATAATTGTACAGAGGTAGGCTTGTACCTCTGTACAAGGCTGGTTGCCTACTCATGACTGTTCAGTGAATGATGATCTTAAAGAGATTTGTGAAGATGCAATTTTAACCAATTAGAAATCTAAGGTAAACTATTATTATTGTACAATAATAAAATTATGGTGTAATTTTATAGTTTAAGGAATATTTGTGGGTTGGAATAGGACCCATTGTCATTTTCAATCAGCTAAGGACAAATAGACATAGTAAAGTGAAAAAGACTATATATTCTTTATGAATGGAATGGAAAAATAAAAGGATCTCATTGGTGAAGATACTAGTTTTCTATCCACTATTCACAAATTATATGTCCAGGGATAATTTTCCATATCCCTGGCATTTTTCTTTATATCAGATTGAGAAAGCTAATGGCTTTTTAACTGAAACAGAAACATTGGAGTATGGCATTTGTTTTTAAATCAACTGAATTACATTTTGATTTAGTCTTCAACCATTGAGGTAAACATTACATTGCCTTTTATCTAAAAACATAGTATATACAATGTTAATTTATAATCAAAGGATTTAATATTTGTTATAATATTCTTAAAGAGAAACAGATGCAATTAACCTACAAATATCAGGAAAGACCTATTAATTGGACATGCCATTTTATATAAAACTAGAGGCCTGATGCATGAAATTTGTGGGAAGGACTTGGCCCTTGCATCACTGCCCCCTCCCACTGGTGGTTTCAGAAGGTCGTTCTGGAAGGTCGTTCCAGAAGGTTATTCTGTCGTCTAGTCTAGTTAGCATAATAGGTCTTTATTATATAGGATGCTCAGGGATGTGTCATCAGGTGATTTCTACTGAGAAACTAATCAAATTCTCAATCTGAATTAATCAGTAGTTCAATTATTATTCTTTATCTTTTTTATTGGATTATAACCTTTTCCACACAATAACAGTGTGAGATTTTTTTGCATTTTACCTGATGCAACAGTTAAAAAAACAAAGTTATTATTTTTCAAGAATTTAGAATGTAAACGAAAAGCTGAGTAAGTCAATTATGCTTGTCTCATTAAGAATTATATCAAAAGACAAAATAGTGTGATTTATAAAATGTAATCACAAATATATATTCAATTACAATCATATAATAAATATGCATTTTTAAAAACACATTTATTTTTATAATACAATTAATTTTTCAGAGTTCTTTAGAAAGTAAAGCCTCCTGAGGGAAAGTGATTATTGCTAAGCACATGAAAGCACATAGATATTACTTGAATGGATACTTTTTCTACTGATGCACATTTTAGGATTGACAATTTAATATACACGTTATAGATTTCAAAATGATTTCTACTAGAGCTCAACATACAAAATTTTTCTTCAGTGATGTAATTTCATACATTCTGAATATCTTTGTATTTTATTTTTCTTTGAGCTCATATAAATATATGTATCATTATTGATATGAGTATCATATATTTTCATTTCTTTTAGAATCAAATTCCTCACATAAACAAATTGAAAGAAAAAAACCACATGGTCATATCAATTGATGCAGAAAAAGCATTTCACAAAATTCAACACCCATTTTTGATAAAAACTTTCAGCAAGGTGGGAGTAGAAGGATCATACCTCAACATAATAAAAGCCATATATGACAGGCCCACAGCCAACATCATACTCAATGGACAAAAACTAACACCATTTCCCCTAAGAACAGGAACAAGACAGGGATGCCCACTCTCACCACTCCTGTTCAACATAGTACTGGAAGTATTAGCCATTGCAATTAGACAAGAAGAAGAAATAAAAGGCATCCAAATTGGAAAAGAGGAAGTAAAACTGTCCTTATTTGCAGACGACATGATATTATACATACAAAACCCTAGAGACTCCATCAAAAAACTACTAGACTTAATACATGAATTTGGCAAAGTAGCAGGATACAAAATTAATGCCAAGAAATCTGAGGCATTTCTATACACCAATAGTGAACTTTCAGAAAGAGAGATTATAAAAACAATCCCATTTACCATCGCACCAAAAAAATTAAGCTACCTAGGAATAAACTTAACTAAAGAGGTAAAAGACCTCTACTCAGAAAACTACAGGACGTTGAAAAAAGAGATAGAGGAAGACATAAACAGATGGAAGAACATACCGTGTTCATGGATTGGTAGAATCAACATCATTAAAATGTCCATACTACCCAAAGCAATCTATAAATTCAACGCACTTCCCATTAAAATACCAACGGCATACTTCACAGATCTAGAACGAACTCTCCAAAAATTCATCTGGAACAAAAAACGACCCCGAATAGCTGCAGCGATCCTGAGAAAGAACAAAGTAGGTGGGATCTCAATGCCAGATATCAAGCTGTATTACAAAGCCACTGTTCTCAAAACTGCCTGGTACTGGCACAAGAACAGACATATAGATCAATGGAATAGAATAGAGAGCCCAGAAATCAGCCCCAACCAATACGCTCAATTAATATTTGACAAAGGAGGCAAGAACATACAATGGAGCCAAGATAGTCTCTTCAATAAATGGTGTTGGGAAAATTGGACAGATATATGCAAGAAAATGAAACTAGACCACCAACTTACACCATACACAAGAATAAACTCAAAATGGATAAAGGACTTAAATGTACGACAGGAAACCATAAAAATTCTAGAAGAATCCAAAGGCAAC
Source organism: Myotis brandtii (assembly GCF_000412655.1). Classification (NCBI taxonomy): domain Eukaryota; kingdom Metazoa; phylum Chordata; class Mammalia; order Chiroptera; family Vespertilionidae; genus Myotis; species Myotis brandtii. Next base: position 285,925 of record NW_005370992.1, read on the forward strand.
AAAATCTCAGACATATGCCAAAGCAATTTCTTCACTGATACAGCTCCTAGGGCAGTTGAAACTAAAGAGAAAATGAACAAATGGGACTACATCAAAATAAAAAGCTTCTGCACAGCAAAAGAAACCATCAACAAAACAACAAGAAAACCCACTGCGTGGGAAAACATATTTGCCAACGTCATATCTGATAAGGGCCTAATCTCCAAAATTTATAGGGAACTCATACAACTTAACAAAAAGAAGATAAACAATCCAATCAAAAAATGGGCAAAGGATCTAAATAGACACCTTTCAAAAGAGGACATTCAGAAAGCCAAGAGACATATGAAAACATGCTCAAAGTCACTAATCATCCGAGAGATGCAAATCAAAACAACAATGAGGTACCATCTCACACCTGTCAGAATGGCTATCATCAACAAATCAACAAACGACAAGTGCTGGAGAGGATGTGGAGAAAAAGGAACACTTGTGCACTGCTGGTGGGAATGCAGACTGGTGCAGCCACTATGGAAGACAGTATGGAGTTTCCTCAAAAAGCTGGAAATGGAACTCCCATTTGACCCTGTGATCCCACTTCTAGGAATATATCCCAAGAAACCAGAAACACCAATCAGAAAGGATATGTGCACCCATATGTTCATAGCAGCACAATTCACCATAGCTAAGATCTGGAAACAGCCTAAGTGCCCATCAGTAGATGAATGGATTAGAAAACTGTGGTACATCTACACGATGGAATACTATGCTGCTGTAAAAAAGAAGGAACTCTTACCATTTGCAACAGCATGGATGGAACTGGAGAGCATTATGCTAAGTGAAATAAGCCAGTCAATGAAGGAAAAATACCACATGATCTCACTCATTCATGGATAATAAAGACCATTACAAACTTTTGAACAATAATAGATACAGAGGCAGAGCTGCCTCAAACTGATTGTCAAACTGCAGTGGGAAGGCCAGAGAGGGTTGGGGGGCAGAAGGGAGGGGAGTAAGAGATCAACCGAAGGACTTGTATGCATGCATATAAGCAAAACCAATGGACATAAGACACTGGGGGGTAGGGGAGGCCAGGGGATTGTCAAGGGCGGGGAAAAAAAGGACACATATGTAATACCCTTTGTAATACTTTAAGCAATAAAAAAATTTAAAAAAAAGAATCAAATTCCTTAGTTAACATCTCCCTTGTGATTTCAAATATTTATGACCTGTCAAAGAATTTTTTACATGTAAATGTTTAAATCTTACGTATATTAGTGGTTTTAACCCCTAATAGAATATGCAGTCCCCCCTTGGTGCCTCCCATTTCAAAAAGAATTTCATATTTCAACTATTTTATA
>NW_005370992.1:287567-288384 GCF_000412655.1 Myotis brandtii
TATTATATTATATTAATCCATCTTAAAACAATAACTCATTTTTTCCCCAAAACAACCATTGAATGTACCAAGTAGCAGATTCCAAGCATGCTTTGAGAAAAGAATAATATGTTAAAGTCTCTTTCTTACCTTAGCTAGTCATAGTCTAGTTGGAAAAAAATAATAATTTCTAGGTTTCCATATGATTGTGTGTACTGAGCTCCACTAAACTGCAATGATTACCAGTATGTACCATGGTCAAACAATAAATTCTGCCCGGCTGGTGTGGCTCAGTGGGTTGAGTGTAGACCCATGAACAGGGAGGTAATGGTTCAATTCCCAGTCAGGACACATGCCTGGGTTTTGGGCTCGATCCCCTGAAGAAGGCATGGAGGAGGCAGTCAATCAATGACTCTCTCTTATCATTGATGTTTCTATCTCTCTCTCCTCCATTCTTCTCTGAAATCAATAAAGGCTACTGAAAATTGTATATGTAACCAAGTTTGTTATACTACAATAGGTTTCCAATTTTTTACTTTTACCATTGTTATTCAAAATTTCTCATTTTAAATTATATATACAATTGACTCTTGAACAAGAAATGGGGTAGGGGCACCAACCCCCCCTAAAAACTTAAGTTGTTCCTCATTATCAAGAAACTCAGCCCTAACGGGTTTGGCTCAGTGGATAGAGCGTCGGCCTGCGGACTGAAGGGTCCCAGGTTCGATTCCGGTCAAGGGCATGTACCTGGGTTGCTGGCACATCCCCAGTGGGAGATGTGCAGGAGGCAGCTGATCGATGTTTCTCTCTCATCGATGTTTCTAACTCTCTATCTCTC
>NW_005370992.1:288484-289052 GCF_000412655.1 Myotis brandtii
CTTCCCCTCTGAAAAAAATAAAAAAAAAATTTAAAAAAAAAAAAAAAAAAAAGAAACTCTCTCCATGAATGCTCAAGTCCCCTATATAAATTTGCATAAATAATATATACAGTTGGCCTTCATATGCTGGGATGGCCAAACCCAGGTGAAAAACAGTACAGATATTTATTGAAAAACATTTGTGGACCCAAAAAGTTTAATGTTGTTCAAGGGTCATTTGTACCTTCATCCTCCACTAATCTACACTAATAAAAGAGAAACATGGCAATTAGCGTACGACCGCTACCCTTCCCATTGGCTAATCAGCATATCCTTATGCAAATTAACTGTCAGCCAAGATGGCGGCCAGCAGCCATGCACTGAAGCGAACAGATGAGGCTTGCTCCAGTGACTGCAGAACCCCACGTTCCCGGCCTGACTTGCCAGCCTCTGAGTTGCAACTCTAATGAACTATGTACTATGTTGCAAATGTAGTAGCTAAACAAAACCCCAGACACCAGCTTTCAGCCTGCCGGGATCTCAGAGCTGAAGTTATACATTGTTTCGATTATAGAACGGCAAACAAACC
>NW_005370992.1:289578-311951 GCF_000412655.1 Myotis brandtii
AGGGTGGCATCGCAACCTCCTGATCCGCCCTGCTCTGTGTGTGACAGTGTAGAGCCATACCCTCTCCATCGGCCCTGCCCCGAGTGTGACAGTGGTGGCGCCCCAACCCCCTGATCGGCCCTGCTCTGTGGGTGATAGAGGGTGGCGCCCCAACCCCCCTCCACGGGCCTTGCTCTGTGTGTGACAGGGTAGAGCCATAACCTCCCCATTGGCCCTGCCCTGAGTGTGACAGGGTGCAGCGCCCCAACCCCCTGATCCGCCCTGCTCTGTGTGTGACAGGGGGGAGCTCCTCAACCCCCTGATGGGCCCTGCTCTGTGTGTGACAGGGGGCGGTGCCCTAACCTCCCAATCGGCTGTATCCTGAGCGTGACTAGGGGTGGCATTGCAACCTCCCGATCCGCCCTGCTCTGTGCATGACAGGGGGCAGCGCCCCAACTCCCCAATCGGCCCTGCTCTGAGCCCGACCAGGGGCTGCACCTAGGGATTGGGCCTGCCCTCTGCCACCCGGGAGCAGGCCTAAGCCAGCAGGTCATTATCTTCTGAGGGGTCCCAAACTGCGAGAGGGCACAGGATGGGCTGAGGGACCCCCCTCTCCCCCCCCTAGTGCACAAATTTTTGTGCACCGGGCCTCTAGTAAGAATATAAAAGTAGGTACATTATTATTGAATACCTAGGTCTATGTATGAAATGCGTTTCATGCATTGAAAGCATTATAAATGATAATAATTTATTTTATGTCTATAATATCATAAATATTTAAATGATCAAAATGATGGTGGAATTATAGGATAAATGGAGAAATAGCTGGTGATAGAAATCCTATATAATAAAAGGCTAATATGCAAATAGACCGAATGGTGGAACAACCGGAACAACCAAACAACTGAACAACTGGTTGCTATGACATGCTCTGACCACCAGGGTGAGTGTGAAGAACATGGCGGGTGTTGACCACGGTGGAATGGTGAAGCAGGTGAGCGGGGGCGCCAGACCAAGGCAGGGTGCCAATCGCTGTCATCAGGGCAAGCCTTTGGTGGTTACTGAAAATTCTTTGCTCCCGCGCGCCGCTGTCCTGCATGGTGCTCGCACCTGCTGCCAGTGCCCGACACCAGTCCCAATCACTCAGCACCATCAGGGGGTACGAGTAGCAGCTGCTGACCCTGGTTGCCCCTGAGGACTTCTCTACCTCCCCCTGCTCCTGAGGGGTGATCAGGGCAGCAGCTGCCGCTCTCACCCACTGACAGCACCAGCCCCACTCACACCCATTGCTGGTGCCAGCCTCAATTGCTCCACTCCGTCAGTGGGAGCCAGCGGGACCGGCGCCATCAGTACATGAGAGCCGTGGTGGCTGGAGCGTGGCTGCCAATAGACAGGGTTCAGGAGGGAGCAAGCAGGATGGGCCAAGACCCGCCCTGGGTGCCTACCGCTGCCTTGCGGCCCACAGTTCCTTTCAAAGTGCATAAATTCATGCACTGGGCCCCTAGTAGGGTTATAAAGCCTTAGTTGGTTTTGCTCAGTGGATAGGGCATTGGCTTGTGGAACGAAGGTTCCCAGGTTCCATTCCAGTCAAGAGCATGTACTTTGGTTGCAGGCTCCTACCCTGCCAGACCTGGTCAGGGCATGTGCAGGAGGCAACCAATTGATGTGTTTCTCTCACATCAATATTTCTCTCTGTCTTTCCCTCTCTCTTCCGCTTGCTAAAAATCAATGGAACAATATCCTCAGGTGAGGGTTAAAAAAAAAAAAAAAGAACTAGGGTTGTATGGCTGTGAACTGAACGGAAGTATATTCATTTTAGATAACTATTGTGTAGAAAAATTTAGATCAGCTTCTGTAACATAGAAAGGGATCCTACAGATGCCCTTTCTTAAATTTTTTCTTCTTTTCTTCTTCTCATTTTAGATTCTTGAACACATTAACTGAAAAATTATTTTATCTACTACCTTTTTCTAAAATTCATCAATCTAGCACCTAAATTTCTAACAGTAATCAAGACAAAGAAGTAAAACCAAGAACAAAAAATCACTAGTCAGATAAAGGCTTACCAAAAAAAAAAAAAAAAAAGCATAAACTCTCAAAACAAGGATAACTCCTGCATTAATGAGGTTTCTACTAATCTCTAGTGAGGGAAGTCCAACTTTCAGTAAACTATTTATTTACTTATGAAATTAGAGAGTACAGGCATAGAGCTTAATTCAGAAATCATCAAGGATTCCAGTAATTAATACACTGCTTTTTTAAAATCTCAATAGTCCACTCTTATTTTGTTGGCTAGAACTTCTACTGCTAACAGACTTCTGACTTGAAGGGGAAGACAAAATATACTGAAACATATACTCATCATGAAATCTGGTATTAAAATTTTTACAGTAAATATTCTCATATGGATTTGAACATACAAAATACAGATTTAAAATGCATTATTCTAGGAGCTCTTAAAATTGTTTTATTAATTGAATCTATGCTCATCTATTACCTCTAAAATTGAGCATTATTAATGTTACAGACAAAAGCCAAAAACAAGCTGTGGTAGATGTATTTCTAGTATCTGCTCTCTCTTAAAATGTAACACAATTTCCAACATATGTGTAATAACAATTTATTTTTATATAGTTATATAGTGTTATTATTACTGTTGATACTTTTAAAGCTAATATTTATATTGTACTTACTATGTGCCAGCTACTGTGCAAAGCACTTTATAGCCACCATCAGTTCTGTGATTCCTTATAATAACACTTTGAGATAGGCATTATTATTCCCATTTTACCCAGGAGGGAAACAAGACTTACTGAGCTTAAATAATTTGCTTAAGTATACACAGCTGGGAAAGGGGGCTGATGTATTTTGGGAACTGCAACTTAGTTCTAATACACAATTCACACATGCACACACACAGAAATGCAAACACAAACACGTTTCTTTTCCTTGCACAAAAATTTCCTTTGAAAAACAGCAACCTCACAATTAATAAGTTGGTTTAGTGAACTGAGCTGTATTTATGTCTTAGGGGAGTGGAAAGTAAGATGCAGATCAACATATGTGTTCCTATTTAAATTGGTTGATCATTGGAAGCACAGAGAAAAAAAAAGTCAAAACTAGTTTTTATCAAATGATATGGTGTCCTAATATACAGAATTCACAATGTGATGATGAAAATGTTGTGCATTGTCCAGTATTGGAGCCAGTTGCCACTTGTGACAATTAAACATTTGAAATGTGATTAAAGTGACTTTGAATTGAGTTTTAAATTTTTAGTGAAGTTTGATTAATTTAATTTTAAATGTTATAGCAACATGAGGCTAGCGTATGTGACAGTATATCTCTAGGTAATCTTATCCAGTCCAAATTATGGTTTCTGAATTATATTCCCTGAATTTCTTAATAATATGTGTACATCCAATTATTTGCTAGACATTTCAACAGGTATGTTTAAAAGGCATCGCTGCTTAATCAGCCCAAATTCCTAGTTTCACTGCAAATCAGTGACTTCCCTTGTGGTTGGTTCCTCTCTTCATCAAAGCACAGTTCTGTAGAAGGTCTTTATCTCAAGATGAAAACCTTGGAGTCAATCTCTCTCCTATACCCATAACCTATCAATAAAAATATACATGGCATCTTTATCTCCAAAAATCTATAAACTTTTCACCAAATCTAGAACTTCTCCCTAGCCAGAGCACATACCTAGGTTGTGGATTTGATCCCAGGTGGGGGCACGTGCAGGAGGCAACAGATAGATGTTTCTCTCCCATCTCTCTCTCTCTCATAAATAAAAAAAAAAATTAAAGAGTGATGCTTCAAATTTTTTAAAATGAAAGAAGATAATGAGAGGTAGTTAGACCCATTTCAAAATATCTAGGGATTTCATTTTTTAGTTTTTTATATCAACTGGTGTTTCATTACATATAATATTTCTATACAAATCCGATTAAAATTTATTCCCTACACCTGTGGTCGGCAAACTGCGGCTCTTTGGCCCCTTGAGTGTGGCTCTTCCTAAGCCTTAGGAGTACACTAATTAAGTTAATAACAATGTACCTACCTATATTGTTTAAGTTTAAAAATTTGGCTCTCAAAAGAAATTTCAATCGTTGTACTGTTGATATTTGCCCCTGTTGACTAATGAGTTTGCCGACCACTGCCCTACACCAATGCTGGCAAAGAGATGGAGCAACAGGAACACACATTCATTGCTGGTGGGAATGCACAATGGTACAGCCACTTTGGAAAACATTTGGTGGTTTCTTATAAAACTAAACATACTTGTAACATATGATTAAGCAATCACATCCCTTGGTATTTTTAAATGTTTTGAACATTTATATCTACATAAAACCCTTTACACAAATATTTATGGCAGTTTAACTAATACCAGTAATTGCCAAAATGTGGAAAAAGCCAAGATGTCCTTCTGTAGGTGAATAGATAAATGAACTGTGGTAATCCACAAATGGAGTATTATTGAGCATAAAAATAAATTTGCTATCAAGCCATGGAAATACATGAAAGAACCTTAAATGTATATTGCTAAGTGAAAGAAGTCAATCTGAAAAGGTGACATATGTATAATTCCAATTATCTGTCATGTAGACAGTAAAAAGATCAGTGATTCACAAGGATTTGGAAAGAGAAAGGAAGAATAAATACAAGAAGAACAGGGAATGTTTAGGAAAGTGACACTATTATTTACTACTAGAAGACCGGTGCTTGACATTTGTGCACTGGGGGGGAAGGGGTCCCTCACCCAGGCCTGCACCCTCTCGCAGTCTGGGACCCCTTGGGGGACGTCTGCCAGACAGCTTATGCCCAGTCCCTGTGGACATCCCCTGAGGGGTCCTTAGCGCTGCCGCGGAGGCGAGAGAGGCTCCCACCACTGCTGTTGCGCTTGCCAGCCTTGAGCCCGGCTTCTGGATGAGCAGTGCTCCCCCTGTGGAAGCACACTGACCACCAGGGGGCAGTTCCTGCATTGAGTGTCTGCCCCCTGGGGGTCAGTGCATGTCATAGCGACCGGTCATTCTGCCATTCGGTTGATTTGCATATTAGCCTTCTATTATATAGGATGATATGTAACAGTAGATACATGTCATTATATACTTATCTAAATCCATAGAATGAACAACACCGAGAGTGAACCCTAATGTAAACTATAGACTTTAGTTAATAATAATGCATGTATATTAGCTCATACATCATGAAAAATGTACCACACTAATTAATTCAAGATATTAAAAATAGGGGAGCGGTGGCCAGTTCAGTTCAATGGTTAGAGCATTGGCCCACAGACTGAAGGGTTACAGGTATGATTCCAGTCCAGAGCACGTACCTTGGTTGCAGATTCGATACCCAGAGCCCTGCAGGAGGCAAACAATTGATGTGTCTCTCTCACATCTTGTTTCTTTCTCTCTGTTTCTCCCTATATCTTCCACTCTCTCTAAAAATTAATGGAAAAAAAATATCCTCAGGTGAGGATTAACAAACAAACAAAAAATAAATAAAAATAATAAAAATAGTGGAAATTGGGTACCATGAGGGGTATGTGGGAATTCCCTGTACTGCTTTACTCCTTTTTTCTTTTTTCTCTAAATATAAAACTTCTATAAAAAATAAAGTCTAGCCCTGACTGGTTTGGTTCAGTGGATAGAGCTTGGGCCTGCGGACTGAAGGGTCCCAGGTTCGATTCTGGTCAAGGGCATGTACCTTGGTTGTAGGCACATCCCCGGTAGGGAGTGTGCAGGAGGCAGCTGGTCAATGTTTCTCTCTCATCGATGTTTTTAACTCTCTATCTCTCTCCCTTCCTCTCTGAAAAAAAGATAAAATAAAATATATTTTAAAAATAAAATAATAAAGTCTATTATTTAAAACAATTATTCGCTGGATGACTTTTTTGCAATAAGGTAATTATATTTTTAAAAATTCCTGATTATATTTTTAATGATCATGCAGTGTCAAGAAAACAGGCCCACAATTTTCTCTAGTGTTCATAACCAGTCTAATTTCACAGAGTAGGATTTGACAATTCTCTAAGCTGAACTTTTACAAGTTGCTATAGAATCATGTTTTATTTTTATGCCACAAATATATAAATATATATTTTAATCAGCCAGATAGATACTTCATAGCAGGCTGCATATGCAATGTAACTAGTCCCATAAAAATGTTAAAATTCTCATTTTTATATCCTTATTGATAATTTAGTTTGATTAGAAATAATAATTTTTAAGTGTGAAGTACTCAAAAGACAACATTAAGTGGTTAAGTTTATCTTCTATATACAGATTAATTTGTTTAAGTTTCAGGGACAGAGATTCATATGCATGAGCTATTTGTTTAAAGATTATGGATTTTTTTTTTACTAAATATAATAATTGTCTGGGCCTTTTGTGTGTTAATACTATTGGATCAATGACAAATTGAAACTCAGTATAATAGGATTAGTGTGTACTTTATATATGAGATTAATAAAATTTTAACTGCATTTCTTTATTTTGGGTAATGCATTAGTAAGTTTTTATAGATGAACTAGAGGCCCAATGCACAAAATTCGTGCAAGATTAGGCCTTCCTTTCCCTGGCTGCTGGCACCGGTTTCCCTCTGGCACCCAGGCCCCAGGCTTCCCTCCGGCCACTGACAGGCACCTGAGACCTGGGCTTCCCTTGCAGCCCAGCTTCGTCCAGAAGGTCATCTGGTCTAATTAGCATATTATGCTTTTATTATTATAGATATTTGTTAAATTATTAGGTAGAAAGGACGTCATTTTGGATTAAAAGTTTCCATAAAAATGTATAAATATAATGCATGGTCACACTTTTGCCATATATTCAATTAATTACACATAGTTATGACATCTTCTACAAATAGCTACTAATGACTCTTCGCATTTAAAGAAAAAAGATACCTTTATAAATAAAATATATTTTGAAATAATTTATGTGTGAACAAAGAAATAGTTTGTATAGCCAATGTAAGGCTAGGATTCTATTTCTATTACTGATTTGGGCAGAATTAAGAAATATTGAGAGTGTTTAATATACTCCAGAATGATAACGTGGTTTCAAACATATTTATTCTAGCAACAAATTTTCCTTCTAGCCAAATAGATTTTTTTGTGTACAAAACAGACACATACATACACATGAATTACCACAGATTGATCAAACACAATGTATTTTGTGCCAGGTGCATTAAGGGAGACAGGGAGGCACTTCAGTGGCTTTTATTGGCAGGTGTTTAATGAAAGGAACAAATAGATGTGCTGGTACGCTCCCGCTCCCATTTCAACCAGGAAAGCTCCATGTTCATCAGATCCGTATTTCACACTATCAAAGACAATTGCTTTTTGTAGCCCAATAAAGTGTGGGGATTTACTACACTAAACAAAACTAACAGAAGAATCATCCACAAAAAATAAAAATGGTAGGTTAAGCCAATGAATCATTTAGTTTGATTAGTACCATTTCTCACAGAAACCTCTTCTCGTCTGTATGCTAGTTTTATGTTAGTTATTAAAAACATAGGGTCAAACAAACAAAAATATTTTTGCTTTTGATCTTTTTTCACTCTGGAGTAAAATCTAGAAAACTAAAATATATGATGTGGAAATGGACCCACTTTATAAGGGAAATGAAAACAGTATTTTAGTACTGTGCTATGTTTTTGTGTATATTACTCATACGGAATTTTTGGACTGGAATCTGGATTCTTTGTCTGCCGGATTCGAAAAATGGATAAGTACAGACTCCCACATGGGGAGAGGGAAAGAGTCCCACAGAATGGACTCCCAAGTAGGGAGGGGGAAAGGGTCCCACTGAGTTCCTTTTCCCTATGGCTTATAAAGACTGCAGATCCTGGTGCCTTAACATCCCCTCTGATTGGTCACTATTCCTTTTGACTGGTTACTATAGTAACTCCTAGGATCAAAGGTTGAACCTCACATGAAACATGTGAGGTTCTTCCCCCCATCCCCCTTCCTTCCTTATTGTTTTCCTACTCCCTTTGGGCTTTCTTCCTCTCCTTCTGAATGAAGGGCTTCCTTCTCTTTATTCTGTAAATATAGACCTTTTGCTGCTCCCAACTTCCTCATTCTATGGAAAAGTACCTGTTGCAGCTTTCCAGCTCCCCCATTCTATGAAAGTATACCTTCGGCTGCTCTACAGCCCTGTGCTTCCTTCATGGTCCCCCTAATTTCCAAAATTTCTAATATTTCCTAAACCTGTCCTATTTCACCCCTAAAATTCCTGTTTCATTACCTTGTCTAAGATCGAACCTGCAACCTAGGTATGTGCCCTGACCTGGAATTGAACCCTGATCTTGTTGTTGTATGGGAATATGACCCAACCAACTGAGCCACACAGACAGGGCCTCTATATAAACTTCCAGTGGTTGGATAAGAAAAACTACATGTCTTATGGTTGCCCAAGACACATCTTGTAAATAACTCCTATTGCTCATTATAATTGCCACCTACCAATCTGGAGTGGTTTGCCTTTCTTTGGTCTCCCATTGCTCCATGTGAGTACAGGGTCAATTCAAATTACACCTGGGAAGCTCCCCAAGAAAGTGTGGACCTACAATAGCCTAAAGGCCTTCTAATATATGTAGGTTATTTATCTCCAAGCATACATTATAGCCTCATACATTTGTGTTTTTATACTTCTCCTTTCCTTTGTTTAGAACAGTGGTTCTCAACCTTGGCTGCACATTAGAATCACCTGGGAATCTTTTTAAAATCCTGATTTCTGGGCCTCATCCTCCGGAAATTCTGTTTCTTTGTTATGGGGTGGGGCCACAACATTAGTAACAAAGAAACAGAATTTCCGGAGGATGAGGCCCAGAAATCAGGATTTTAAAAAGATTCCCAGGTGATCCTTTTATGATTTCCATCTGTCAAATTATAGCCAGGTTTTCTGTTTCTGAATTAAAAAAAAAAAAAATCCTGGGTAAATCTTAAACTTTCAAAAAAGAGATATCTTCTTTCATTTGCCACAGAGAAACTTTTATATATAATACTTACCTTTTATTATAATTACCTTATATTCATTTTAAGTTTGTAGAGAATTTTGGGATAATTTTATAGACCCAAAATTTATTTAATAACTCCTTATGTAACTGGATAATTAAGGGTCCATGCTGCCTGCCACTACTTGAGCCAATTAAGCAGATACAGGGTTGAATCATATACGACCGTTTATTCCAGTACTGCCAGCAGTATGGCAGTATGGGAGAGCAGCAGGTCATCCACAAAAATCTGCTCTCTCACCCCCTCCATAAACCAGCTGCTTATATCGGGTAGGAAGAAGATTACATGGGGAAGTAGGGTTTACAGGCATGGGGAACGAGGGGCTGGAACTAGGGGGGTGGGACTGCATTGCTTGGGCAACAAGGTTGTTAATCTTTCCATGAGAATAGATAGTTATTGAATGAGAAAAGACCAAATTCCAAGGTTGACTCCCAGGTCCTGGGCACATACAACTCTCAGCCAGGTTAGAATGTCCTTTCTTTAACCAACACAAGGCAATCATAGTTAACAGAGCATGATTAATATTTCTCATAACCATAGCTAGTCCCAAATATTCTATTTTTGCCCCAAACACTTATAACTGAAATGTAGATCTACTTGTAAGAAGCAAAGAAAGCAGAATTATCCATAGAGTTCTTACATGATAAACAGTGTTCTCCAAAATATATTGCACATCTATGAATGGCATCACAGCAGCATCTTACTTAGAAAACAAGATCACCAGGTTCAGACAAATCATGTGACCTTCCCTTAATTCTGTTTATGTTGTAATGTAGTGATACAGGGAATTTTTTGGACTTGAAACACATAGTGTTCCCCTGGGCAGGATGGTCTCCTGGACTCTTTGTCCATCAGAGTGGAAGAATGAAACCACAGACAGAAGATGGTATAGCGAAGGTGGAAATTTATTGAAGAACAAATACAGACTCCCACTTGAGGAAGGGGAAAGAATTTCATAGCACAGACTCCCAGGTGGGGAGGGAGAAGGAGTCCCGCTGAGTCCCTTTTCCTTACAGTTTGTAAAGGCTACATGGGATGTGTTAGGCTCTCCTCCCTCATTGTTCTCCTATTCCCTCTGGGCTTTCTTCCTCCTTCTTTATTTTGTAAATATAGACCTTTTGATACTCCCAGTTCCCTTGTCTTATGGAAATGTAACTTGCCTCTTTGCAGCCTGTGCTTTTTCCATGGACCCCCTTAATTTTAAAAATTCCCTAAACCTGCCTATTTCACCCCTAAAATTTCCTATTTCAGTAGTAGTTCATATCTGAGGGTGAGACCAGAAGCATATTGTCAATGCAAGAGATTGGGATAGAAATGATAGGTATTAATAAACAGCAAGTATAATTCATAATTAGCTTAAGACAACTAATCAGATTTCTATATGACATTACAAATGTCTATATTATTAGTGTCTCTTATGCACAGCAGATCATGTCTCTTTTTGTAGAAGGTTGGAAAATATAGAGATAACATAGCTCTGAAAAAAGTCTAGTTTGGGAAACTCTCATGATTGTCCAGTTACAAAACAAAAGCAGTTCAGATGAACATATTGATAGAGGTTGAGGAAAGTTAAGATAAGATTTGATATTGTTTTAAAAATGTAAGCATGTGTTTGAAGAATGCAGGAGATGTCAAGAGTGATTCCCAGATCACTGCATTTGAAATTAGACTATAGCTTCATTAATTTAAAAGTGGGTTATAAAAGAGATACATATCTGGAAAAATAAATGCAATGGTTTACATTTTGAGGCAATATAGAGAATATATTGTTAAGAAACAGTTGGGTACACAAATCTGATTCTTTAAATAGGCAGTTTAAAAAATATCTACAAGTTGGCAGTAAGGAAAGTCATGATATAAATGGGATTACCTACAGGGAAATTATTTTCTTCTTCTCTATTATTATTATTATTATATTTTAGACATCATCCTCAAAATCTTGTCTTGAGAACCTTCAGTATGGGTGAACAAATAAAGGGCAATGAGTCTGCACTAAGAAAAAGGGTAAATTTTAAGAAAAAGTAGAGGACAGAGAGGTCAATGATGTCAAACACAACTGAGATGAAAACAGAAAAACATCTGGATTTACCAATGAAAAGAGGATTATTGGCCTAAAACAAATGGCTGCTCTGAGGAAAACCTAGTTATCTCCACAATTTAGGATATATTTGCTGGGAAATTGGATTCAGGATTCTGAGTCATATATACATTTTCTCTGATTCTTCAAGTACGTACTTTCAACTGTACTTTCAATCTGTACTCAGATATCTAATGTTTTTCCCCCAGAGGGAAGCAATGATCTCCTCCTTCAATTTATTGTATTGAATTTATATCTAAATAGGGATTAAGCAAAAACAAACATAAAACAAAAGAAAACCTCATACACACAGACATCAGCATGGTGATTATCAGAGGGAAGAGAGATGGGGAGAGGTAGAAGAAGGTAAAGGAGGGATAAAATGGTGATAGATGGAGACTAGACTATGGGTGGCGAACACACAATGCAATCTACACATGATGTATTATAGAATTGTACACTTGCAACCTATTTAATTAACCAACTTACCCCCAATAAATGTAATAAAATATTTTTTTAAATGTAAATAAGTGAGAATTTAGGTACTTTTTCACCACCAATTATTCTGAAACCTGAACTCTCTCCACCAGTCTTGATCATGATTTGGTCACCAGAGCATCTGCTTCAGTTGTTCTTGAATCTAAAGCCCGTGTTAGCACTATGACTGTAAAACAGCTGAAGCTTCAACTCAGAGGCAGCATAATCCTCTTTTACCTTTTAACTTGGAGTAATGAATTCGAAATACAAATGCCAAGAATGCCTACCATGTTGATCCTGCTTTCAGATGTAATTAGGCATTCTACTACAGGACCAGTGATGAAGGCTTCTATGGTTTACAATTTTGACAGTTACTTCATTCCATTGATTCTTTGCATGCAAGACCTTAATGCTAGCTATTATTCAAAATCACTTTATTCCATGTCTAAAATGAATTTTCACACATCTTTCTCTGTATTTTAGTTTTGTGGCTCTTGCTCCAAATGTGTTGTTTGTTTTTCATAGCAAAAGCTTAGTCTCCAAACTGTATAGATGGTCACTTTGAAAAAAGGCCTTAGCAAGTAAATAAAATAATATATATGTCTACAGAGATTTTTCAGTCTTCAAGTTCACATGGAATATCTTTAATATAGTAACTCTCTTTTGCTTTGCACATACTTAACTCTTGTCTAGATACTTAAATCTAAATCATGCTTTTCCTGAAGGGTACTGGTTCTAATCCTGTATAATTTTCTGAAGTTTATTTTGGTTGTCAACTGCAATTCTAATAATTATCATACTCAAATTCACAAAATAATTTTCTCTTAAACTGTAATACCAATAACTTAGCAGTTATGATGATTGTAATCATGTATATAGAGTGAATTAATTCGTCTATGCTTTCAATCTTGGGTTTACAGTCTTAGAAGATAGATCCAAAACTACAGATTCAAAAAAAATTACATATGAAATCACCTTGGTGTGATCCTAATGTTATGTTCTGATCATGGTAGTGAAAAATGCTCTCACAGAAGCCTTTTAATAGATACATTTAAACCCACAGGGGTGTTAAGCCTAGGTCCAAGGTTTATTGAATGATGATGCTAGCCTTAAGAATAGTTAACTTATAATTTCTCTTTTCTATAGTGTGCTGTAGAACAAACATTGTTACTGATAATGTTCTGCATAAAAAAAAATTTAAAAGAGTTAATATTTTATTTTTAAAAATATATTTCTACTGATTTTAAAGAGGAAGGGAAAGGTAGAGAGAGATAGAAACATCAATGATGAGAGAGAATCATTGATCAGCTACCTCCTGCATGCCCCCTACTGGGGATCAAACCAGCAACTCGGGCATGTGTCCTGACTAGGAATTGAACCTTGACCTCCTGGTTCATCATTTAGCCACATCAGCTGGGCAAAAAGAGCTAATATTTTAAAATAATGTTTCCTTAATATAACTTTTATTATGAATATTTAGAATTAGGACTATACTAGTGAACATAGTTAGGCGTCCCACTCTTCTGAGAGTTTTCCATGTAGGGAATCTCTATCATGTTTAGGAATAAAATTATCTATTTTGTTTCCTAAATTAATAATATTTATAATTCCTATATTGACCATATTTATATTCTTATCAAAGCATGCTTGTTCAAGCGTGAGAGGCTTGACTATCCCAATTCAAGTTCATGGCAGGATGTAACCTTTGTTCTCTTTGTGCCTCAAAGGGAAAATAAATATCTTTGCCCTTTAATTAGGTCCTAACATACTTGTGGCTCTCTGAATATATCAATTTCATTATTATTATGTAGAATACAAAGTAACAACTGAATGATAAATCAGGTTTGGGACTGGGATTACTCATGGAAAATTTTTCTTAAAATTTAACAGAATCCTACATGTATTCACTGCAAGTATATGACAATTCAGGAAATATTCTCAATATTTTAACAGGTAATAGCAGTCCAAAAGCAGTTACATTTTCTATAAAAAACAATTTCTGTGTAGTTCCAAAGGCATACTCTTTTGTTAGCCTCACCCAAGAATATTTTTCCATGGATATGTAGACAGATTGGAAGGGAGGAGGGATACAGAAAGAGAAAAACACTGATGTGAGAGCGACACATCGATTGGTTGCCTCCCACATGAGCTGTGACCAGGGCCAGGGATCAGATGAAGTCTGTAACTGAGTATGTGCCCTTGACTGGTATCAAACCCGGGATCTTTCAGTCCATGGCCTACACTCTATCCACTGAGCTAAACCGGCTAGGGCCATACTCCTGTGAGGACCTTCTTTCTGGTTCATAGCCAGTGCTTCTTGCTGTTTCCACACATGATGGAAGGAGCAAGGGATCTCTATGAGGCCTCTTCTACGAAATCTAATCCCGTCCATGAGGGCTCCATCCTCATGACATAAGTACTTCCCATAGATTCCATCTCTTAATAGCATCACATCGGTAGAACAAACTTTGTTACTGATAATGTTCTGCATAAAAAAATAAATTAAAAAGAGTTAATATTTTATTTTTTAAGATTTTATCATATGAATTTTGAGAAGACAAAAGATTCTAATTATAGCAACATGTAATTTATATGGGCATTTCATTTAAGCCTGTCATTAAATTGAGGGAAACTACTATAATGGCAAAACTATTATAATGAATAACACAATGGATGGTTCCATTAAAAAGTCATTGCTTCAGGTCTTTAGCCCATTTTTAAAAAAAATTGGATTGTTTGTCCTCCTTTTGTTGGGTTGTATGTGGACTTTATATATTTTGGAAATTAACCCTTTATTAGATTATCATTGGCAAATATGTTCTCCCACACAGTGGGTTCCCTTTTCATTTTGATGCTGGTTTCTTTTTGTTGTTGTTGTTAATTTTCACCCAAGGATATTTTTCCATTAATTTTTAGGGAGAGTGGAAGAGAGAGGGAAAGAAGAGCAACATCAACATCGATTGGTTGCCTCCTGCATGAGCCCTGACCAGGGCCCGGGCCAGGAGGAGCCTGCAACCAAGGTACATGCCTTGACAATAATAGAACCCAGAACCCTTTTGTTTGCAGGTCAATGCTCTATCCACTGAGCCAAACTGGCTAGGGCAATGCTGGTTTCTTTTTCTGTGCAGAACCTTTTTATTTTTATGTAATCCCATTTGTTTCTTTTTTTCAATTTTTTTCTTGCTCTAGGTAATGTATCAGTGAAAATTCTGCTCCGTGAGATATCTGATATTTTGTTGCCTGTGGTTTCTTCTGAGATTTTTATGGTTTCACAACTTACATTAAAGTCTTTTATCTATTTTTGAGTTATTCTTGAGTATGGTGAAAGTTGGTGGTCTAGCTTCACTTTTTTTTTGCATGTGTCTGTCCAGTTTTCCCAACACCATTTGTTGAAGAGATTATCTTTACTCCATTGTATGTTCTTGCCTCCTTTGTAAAATATTAATTGACTGTAATGGAATGGGTCGGTTTCTGGGTTCTCTGTTCTGTTCCATTGTTCTATATGCCTGTTTTTGTGCCAGTACCAGGCTGTTTTGATTACAGTGGCTTTGTAGTATAGCTTGATTGATATCTGGTATTGTGATCCCTCCAACTTTGTTCTTTTTTCTCAAGATTTCTGTAGCTCTTCAGGGTATTTTTCTTCCATATAAATGTTGGACTATTTGTTCTAGATCTGTGAAATATGTTGTTGGTATTTTAATAGGGAATGCATTGAATCAATAGATTGTATTGGCTAGTATGGACATTTTAATGATTTTAATTCTACGAATCCATGAATACAGTATATTTTTCCACTTGTTTATATCTTTTTCTATCTCTTTTTTCAATAGGAGCAGAGTAGACAGGGTCAATGAGGGGGAGGAGGAAGGGAACATCCGTAATACTTCAAACAATAAAGATACATTTTTTTAAAAAAATTATCTTACAGCTATTTCTAGAATTCTAAGTATTGATGATATACCTTCAAAAAGCAATGTATATCTGTTATATTACTGAAACATATTTATGATTTATGTAATCTGTTTGTAGAAGCTCTATATCCAGTTTAAGGGGGAAAAGTCAGTGTTCAAATTATATTGCTCTCTGTAACCCAATATAGCAACCTTTTTTGTAACATCATTTTTCAAAAAAATAGGTTTCATTGATGTGAGGAGTGCTAGAAGAGCAATCAGTACAATTTAAAAGCACTCATTTTCTCTATTTAAAAGGTGAAAAATTTTGTACTTGAGTGGAAATTAATCTATCTTGGAAAAATATGGTACTTAATGAGACACAAAACAATGTTTTTAAAAGATATCAATGCATGAAAGCCTTTTATCTGCATGGGTTCTAATTTATTAGTGACAATTTGATATTTTAAGCTTTAATATTTAATGAATGCAAATGTTTGCATGTTCATAAATTTTCTCTTTGAAAATATTTTTATACAAGAAATCAATGTGAATTTTGAATTAAGAAATAGAAGTATTTAAACCATCATAGGTCATATTCCATATAAATAAAAGATAAATTATAATATTTTAAAAATTCCATTATATTGTATTGATTTGAAGAAAAAAATCAGTAAATACATTTAGCAAACATAATATAAGACTGGAGAATACCCATAAGCTAGTTTAGTCTAAAATTACTGCATTAAAATATTCCATACCTTTTTAAAGCAACTTTATTGACACATTTTTTATGATTATCAATTAATGACTGTTGTGTTTCTTTAATGAAAAAGAGATATCATAACAAGATTAAAGCATATTTATTTCAAAGAGGATCAAGTAGAACTGATATAAATGATGATCTAGAGTCAACATTTGTCAAAACAAACAAAAAATGCAAGCACTTGACTCCATAATATATTTTTGAATAGTCCAACATGAGAACTGAATTTGTATTACATGACAAGTCTATCATTAACATTTACTGAGTGTTATCACACACTAGGTTCTGCTTTATGTGTCTTACATACACTGGCACATGATCTGTAAACAACCACTGTGAGGTAGTCTATTATAATCTCATTTCTATAGACTAAGAAACTGAGGCTGGAAGAAACTAAGTAACTGCTCAAAGAACGCAGCCATCAAATGTTCAAACTGGAACTTAAATAGAAGAATCTGGATCCCGAGTCTGGGTTTTGCCTCATTATGCTATTCCGTCTGCAAAGAGTTCAGATCTTGGGGTATTATTAGGAAGCTTTCCGATTGACAAATCACTTCAACTCTTTTCCTAGCATGATATGACTTAAGAAGAGTGTTTATTTTACATTTCTCCAACAAATATTTTATTTTCTTCTATCAACCTTTGCATTCTCAGCTTATATTTTTTAAGGGGGTTTACAATTATGCCTTTATCTAATTTTACTCCTGAAAATTAACTCCAAATAACTTAGACATTCTCTTCACCACGCAGAAAGCAAAACGTCCTGGAGACCTTTTAACTTAACTTTCTGTTTCAACTATTATTGAGCCAACATAGTGGGAGCAAGAAGACAAGTGAGAATTTATGTTATCATTGTAATAATTTCTCACCTTTGGAAATATCTGAAAAAGCAGTTATAGGTGTCATGAAGAGATGTTACTTCTGAAAAGATCCAATTGTGCCAAATATCTGAAGAGTAGATTCACAGCTCAATAAAGATAAAGGTAGTCTATTTCAAACACTTTGAATTATATTTTACCACATCTGAGAGACTGGTATTTTGGACATATTTTAACTAATTTTATCAAGGTGGCATCTTCTCCGAGTGAATTTAATAATTATTCAAAATAATTTTAAGTATCAATTTTAAGGATAGAGAAGCTGACTTATTCAAAATTACTTCCAGTGCTGAAATATACTTTCTTCCCATAAAATGTTCAATCAAGTTTAATAAATTAAAAGATGATAAATTTTGAGGTAAATCCTAAGAACGGCAATATTCTACACATCAAAGTGTCAAATAGGACAGTGACTGAACACAGAGCAGCTGTAGCCATAATTCAAAGGTGACTAATTGGAATTTTGAGCTTTTGAATGGGAATTGGACATCTATAGCGCAACAACATTATCTTAATTTCAAGGACAGAGGAGACTCCAGGTGACTTTTGAGTTCTATTTATCTTTTCTTCACATATTAGAAAAATATGCTTTGAATTAATGTGTGTAAGACTAATTAAGCTTGATAGTGTTTTTTCTTCTTCAGTATCTATATAGTCTTTTATTAAAATTAAATGATAGAAGATAATTGGCTTTATTCTGCATCTTTTGAAAGAGACTAGCAGTAAAAATACTATAGAGCATTTTTATCAATTTGAAGTCAGATAATCTCCAATACATTCTCCTCATATATTTGGTACAATGCAGATTTCTGGACATGTTGATGACTTCTAATTTCTCAGGGTGGAGTCCTGTCATCTTTTTAAATTTTTTTTTTATTTCAAAGAGGAAGGGAGAGGGAGAGAGAGAGAGAAATATCAGTGATGAGAGAGAATCATTGATCAGCTGCCTCCTGCTTGCCCCACACTGGGGATGGAGTCCACAACCCGGGCATGTGCCCTGACTGGGAATCGAACCATGACCTCCTGGTTGATAGGTTGATGTTCAACAACTGAGCCACACTGGCCAGGCAGCCACAGCTATTTATGGTGGTAGTTAAATTCTATTTTTTTTTCCTAAGGCATGAAAACATTGTATTTTTCTCAGTTTATCCAAGTTTTGTGATAGCTCTGTGAATGGGATGCCTGCTGATTTATTTCCTATGAGCTCCATGATTAATTGCCATATTCAAAGTTCACAGAATGTATATCACTTACTGAATTCTGATTAGCATGTTTATCCCACTTAAGTAAACATTATGCACATTTGCATTAGTTAAATAAAGCAAGTGGACTCAATTGTCTCAGCCTCTTTCCGTTTCTGCTGATATCAAACTCCATGAAAAGAAGCCTTCTCTCCTATATTTCCCAACTTGAAAAGAAAGCTATGTAAAGATAATTTTATTTTTTTAAGGTTCTGGCATTTCTCTCCCAATCTACTCTTTGTGTCGTGAGGAAAGGGGTGTTTTGGGTCTGAAGGTGTGTGCAGATGTAATTCAGAATTCCAGTTGCTTAAAGTCGAATCATCAACTACTTTATTAATTGGTGCATGGTGGCAGATACATTCACCAGAGCATTAATGTCAGGAAGTACAAGACCTCAGATGATTAGAGCCGTGGTCGGCAAACTGCGGCTCACGAGCCACATGCAGCTCTTTGGCCCCTTGAGTGTGGCTCTTCCTAAGCCTTAGGAGTACACTAATTAAGTTAATAACAATGTACCTACCTATATAGTTTAAGTTTAAAAAATTCGGCTCTCAAAAGAAATTTCAATCGTTGTACTGTTGATATTTGGCTCTGTTGACTAATGAGTTTGCCGACCACTGGATTAGAGGATGTTGTTTAGTTTTATTTTTCTCTCTCTAGAAACCATGTGCTTATTTTATTTTATTTTATTTTATTTTATTTTATTTTATTTTTTACTCCAGAGTGTGAATGGATATTTTACTGGCTTTTATTACATCTTAGTACAATAACCAATTTCAAGTATCTTACTTTGTTTTTTATTTCCTGCTGCCTGTATTCCATGATCATTTCTTTTAAATTAGTGTCTGTTTCACTTGCAAGCAATATAAACAAGTTATATATAAAATTATGATAATAGTAATGATAAGTATATATTAAAAGTTTACTGAGAAATTCACAAAATTAAAGGAAAATCTGAACATTATCATTTCTGGAAAAATTATAATTAAAGTATCTTCTGGGTTCCCATAGTAAGAAAATGACTTTTTCGGTGTATCATCTAGTCCAATCAATGTTTTTGGCATATTCTCTAACTTGCACTGAAATGCCCATATCATTTATTTATTCCCAGTTGTAATCATGTATCAATGTATCTATTAGGTAGGATCATATATAATCATATAGGATCAGCTGAAGGCAGAATGGTTGCATGTGATCAGCTGGACATTCTAGACAAGCCTGGGTCCATCTTGGCATTTCTGTTTCAAATGCAGGCATGGAGAAATGTCAGGGCCTGTCATATGTCCTATGCCAGCCTATATTCCAATTTCAGTCCATTTATCTAGACATAGCCTTTCACCAATGCTGCACCATTATCCTCACAACACAGTAGACTTTACAAGGAGATGGACTGCCATATGTTTCATGGTACACTCTCGCAAACAATTTCTCTCACGGTGACCCTACTCCATGAATTGTAATGACTTCACCTAAATCTAATCCCCTAGAAAAGCTCCTTTACCAGCTCTTTCAAGTGTTGTTAGGCTTTTACTATTTCCCATATCACATATTTTAACTTATATTTCCTCTTTTCTAAGCATGCCTTGATATGAGAGTAAAACTTTCTACTTGATTACTATAGAAGGGTAAAAAAAAATGATCCTCATTAAAGTTAATGATGTGATCATATTAGTTAATTCAATTAAATAAAATAAACATTCCTTTAAGATGTTCGACAGATATTATGGGCTTCTTTGGCTAGTTATTGTACTCTGCTATCCCTATGATTAAGTTCACAGTCACATTAGTGTCCTCATATTACGTTTTGTCCCAGAACTCTGGATGTGAAATAGGGCACAGCATACTCCTCACCTGTTGGAAACCCAATGTCTCTGGAGTTCATCAGACTTCTTGGATCTCACTTTTAGAAAAGCAAGGTGTATACCCCTTCTGAGTGGCGCTCCATTTTCATACCCTCTGAAATGGCCTAGGGAATTTGAATCAGGAGCACTATAAACTTTTATACAAGTTTTCTTAAAGGTATTACTAAGTATACCAGGATCTTGATGTTTGAAGCACAAATATCAATAATATGACACTGTTATTTTCAAAAATTGTAACAGCACAATCTTATCCTAAAACAGTGGATCTCATGGGGAAGTATGAATTATAGTAATGAAAAACACATGCTGATGTGAAACACGCTATAATTTTCACATACGTATAAAGCACAATATAGAAACTAAACCACCAACTTACACAATACACAAAAGTAAACTCAAAATGGATAAAGGACTTAAACATCCTATCTAATAATAGACAAACAGGGTAATTGACCGTACCTTCGCTACGCCTCCCATTGGATAATCAGCACGATATGCAAATTAACCGCCAACAAAGATGGCCGTTAATTTGCAAACGTAGGCTCCAAGCGGCAGAAGGAAGACTGAAGGCAAGCCAGAGCAGTGAAGACAGAAGACTGAAGGCGGCTCTGGCCGGAGCGAAGGCCTGGGTCCCGAGTGCAGGAGGAAACCTGTGCCGGCAGCCAGGAGAAGGGAAGGCCTATTGCATGAATCTCTTCGTGCAACAGGCCTCTAGTAGATAAATAACCATAAAAATCTTAGAAGAATCCATATGCAGCAAAATATCAGACACATGTCGTAGCAATATCTTTACTGATACAGCTCCTAGCAGTGGTCGGCAAACTGAAGCTCGCGAGCCACATGCGGCTCTTTGGCCCCTTGAGTGTGGCTCTTATGTTATGAATCATAATGTAGTTGGGGGCAACAAGGATGGCAGGGGGGCAGTAAGGAGTGACCAGGCCAGCAGAGGAAGGCAGTTGGGGGTGACCAGGCCAGCAGAGGGAGGCAGTAAGGGGCGACCAGGCCAGCAGGGGGGCCAGTTAAGGGCAACTAGGCCAGCGGAGGGGGCAGTTGGGGGTGACCAGGTTGGCAGGGTGGGCAGTAAGGGGCAACCAGACCAGCGAGGGGGGCAGTTAGGGGAGGTCAGGCCAGCAGGCAGAGGCGGTTAGGGGTGATGAGGCTGGCAGGCAGGTGAGCAGTTAGGAGCCAGTCGTCCCCAATTTTGAGAGGGATGTTCGACTGCAGACATCCCCTGAGGGTCCCGGATTGGAGAGGGTACAGGTTGGACTGAGGGGACCCTACCATGCTCGAATTTTGTGCACCAGGCCTCTAGTTATTTCATATTAAGAGTTTAGAATTTTCAAAACTATATTCTGTATTTTTAGGATTATGGCAAAGACTTTAGTTAAATAATTCCTCTGGGTATTATAGCTAGAAACATGAAATGTGAGGATGAGTCTGGTCAAGGAAAGTTACTAATGCAAAGTTGGTGAAAAAGGACAAGTAGCACCTTTAAAAAGTACTATTTTAAATAAAATTTAAGTATACTTTGGTGCATCTCATATTATGCTTTGGAAACATCTTGCTCATATATCCATTATAACATCAAAGACCCAATGAATAGTATATTTCGTCCCCTCCCAATTTCTAAATGAAACCTATATATTCATGTTGACTAATGTCACCCCAATAAAATTTTTAAAATGAAATTAAAATTGAAATATAGAAACAAAATGAAAGCTTTATTACCAATCTAAAGGATATTGGAGAATTTGACTTACATGTGAGAGTCAAATATGCTTGCTAACCATCTACCCTCTAGTCTGGATCATGGGCAGCCCATTAAAGAATAGATTAAGTCAGCAAAGCAGGTATTCTGTTCTAGCCTACTAGTAACCCAGTGTGCAATATCGCATGCAGTAGCCATCTGCCGCTTCCACAGGAGCCAGTGGGAGCCCCACTGCTCCCACGGGAGTGAGCCTCCATCACCCACTGGAAGCAGGAGTGAGCTGCTGACACCTGCAGGAGCCGAGGGGGGAGCTTAGCCACTTCCTCGGGAGACAGGAGGGACTCGCACCAATTCCGGAGGTGGGAGCGAGCCACCAGCACCCGGGAGAGGCAGAAGCAAGCTGCATCGCTTTGGGAGGCCGGAGGGAGCCACTGCTGCCTCACGCTGGGGGCGGGGGT
>NW_005370992.1:313432-319851 GCF_000412655.1 Myotis brandtii
TTTCTTTTTTTTTTTTTTTTTATTCTGGGCCAGCTTTAGCTCTGAGGCCTCGCTGCTGAAAATATCGATACAATGTTGCGGTCTGGCTGGATGAATCCTGGCTGAATGAAAGCCGGTTTCTGGGGTTTTGTTTAGCTTCTTATTTGCAACATAGTACATAGTTGCTTAGAGTTGCAACTGAGAGGCCGGCAAGTGAGGCGGGGAACGTTGGCGTCCGCAGCAAGCAAGCCTCCCTGCTCGTTTCAGTGCCTGGCTGCCGGCTGCCATCTTGGCTGACAGTTAATTTGCATATACTCACTGATTAGACAATGAAAAGTGTAGCAGTCATACGCTAATTACCATGTTTCTCTTTTATTAGTGTAGATATAGCTTACAAGAGTCCCCTCCTCTTCAAAAGGGGAAAAAGTGGTGTGATGGCTTTGTAATGTGTGACCTTGCTAGGTTAAACTATGCTTCCCAGAATTCTCTATTATATTTCTGGTAAGGGTGGGACACAAGAGAGATTTGTGGGTGATTTGGAATGGGAAGGGAAGCAGCAGCCATTTTAAGACTTAGGCACATTGTTGCTAACCAGATCATCTCTTTGGCTGAAATCAGTGGCTGAGACTGTACTTTCTCTACCTTCCCCTTGATATTTGTTAAGCTAAATGAGTATCTAGGGGAAGAAGGTAGAAAAAAAAACTGATTAAAATAATAATAATAATAATGATAATAATAAATACATAAATAAATAAGTAAAATTTTAAAAGAGCGAGTGTTTAGTTTGTGACAAAGGACCCTGATTTGCAGGATATAGTAGTCACCAAAGTCAGAAACAAACAAATGAAAATTGATGCACGTTTCATTCATTCGTAGGTGTGTTCCAACCCACCCATGTGGTGTACATCTTGTCTTTGCTCTACTTTATTTGTCTTCCCTTTCTGATTGCCTGTGTTGTGGGTTGGAAGATCCAGCAATATATGCAGAGACAAGAGCCTTTTAGAGATGGTTTAACAAGATCCCATAATTTCTTAAGACCAATTTCCTTTAAGGGATTGGCATAAGGAATTTTCTTTGCAAAAAATGACAAGGCTCTGTCCTTTCAATTCTTTGGGTTAAAACTTGTATGGCTGTGATCCTTATGTAGGGAATAACAGTTACCAATCTGCCACCTTCAGGAGTATGCTCACACTTTACAAACTGGCTTTGTAACTATTCGTAGGACTTTTTTTGAGTAGTAGAATGTTTGCCTCAATGGATCAAACAACAAAATAGGTATATATACTATAAGGACAGGTTGAACTTAAATTTGAAATTTCACTCCCTATTTTATTTAGCTTCCCAGAAGGTATTTATTTTCATTGTCCAACATAGCCCATCGAATGTTCTATATATAATAAAATAAAAAATAATATATACTACAATATTCACATGTAAAAAGCATGTAAAAAATGCCAGCAACATAGAGGGGCCTGATATTTGCTTAAAACATTGCATTATGAAGTTCCCAAGGAAAATTAAAGTTCTTCAATTAAATCTCCTTGAGAGTCAAATTTGAAAGACTGAAGGAATTGCAAACAAAACTAAAGTATTTTGATCTTGTAAATTAAAATTCCAAACAGATTAAAATCATCCCCCTCCCAGCAAAAAAATTCTACTCATTGTGAATCTGAATAATTTTCCAGGGGGGATTCAGATTTCTTCAGCTTTGCCTTTCAGCTGCATAAATGTATCCTTCAGGACCTCAGAAAGTGATTAGTTCAATGTCAGGACTCCAATTTGTCTCATTTTAAAATTTGGGTTAAAGTTTACTCAGAAACACAGTAGTTGTCCACAACTATTGCTCTGAGAGAGCAAGTTAAAGTCTAGTCTTTTTAGAAGTTATTCCAGGTTAATTTATTTTCCTATAATACAATATTAAATATTGCCCAAGATGAATGCAGAGATTTAGTGGTACCTAAGGACAGGAAGGTCAATGAAGAACTCACTTTTATACTCAACAGAATGACAGTCATATTAATCATTGTCCTCACTTAATGTCCTGAAAAAATAATTTCAATTGGGAAAATATTCCAACAGAAATTAATTTTAACTCTATCTATTGATTGTATCTCAGAGAACTGCTTCTATGTAAGTGCATTCCTTCTCAGAGAATGGAATCTGAAACATTGATGTGGTCTTTTAAAACAAAGCATTTATAACTGTGATATCACCAGTCACCAGGTCTTACTGAGGCTTCTTTCTTTCCTATCTTTTCCTAACCTCATAATTTTCATTCACATTATGTACTTTCCACATAAAGAGAGAGGAAAAAAGTTAGAGAATGGCTTCTCTCTTCCATTGGTCAAGTATTTGTCCATGGGTTAACTCCCTCCTTGATCAAAGGCCTGTTGGAGGCAAAAGGCCAGAAGCCCTTTCATGAAACAGGCCCTATAAGTTGTGCTCAATGAGGTCATTTAGATCCCATAAGGGTTTATTCGTCACTTTGCTACTTTAGAACATCTTAGGAAGAAAAAAAATTTTATCTCTATCTCTCTCTATCATCTCTATATCTATCTCTATCATCTCTATCTCTATCTCTCTCTCCCTCTATATCTATATCTATATCTATATCTATCTATATATATCTATATCTATCTATATCTATCTATATCTATATATCTATCATCTATATCTATATCTATATCTATATCTATTCATATATATATACATATATATCTCCAGAAACTAATTAACCTACTTCTTGAATGCTCTTTTTTTTATATTTGCCAAAATTAAGATTAAAGTGCCTGATTTCACAATTCATTAATAAACAAATTTCAAAGCAAGTAAATTATTAACTAAAGAACTCACACATGCCCTGGCTAATATGGCTCATTGTTTAGAGCATCAGCCTGTTCACTGAAGAGTCTCAGGTTTGATTCCCTGTAAAGGGCACATACTTGGGTTGCAGGGTCGATAACCAGCCTGGGTTGGGGCAAGTCTGGGAGGCAATCAATTGATGTTTCTCTCTCTCTCACTCTCTCTCTCTCTCCCCTCTCTTCTACTCATTAAAAAAAAAAATCAATGGAAAAATATCCTCAGGTGAGGATTAACAAAAAATAAAATAAAATAAAGAAAGAACTCCCACATGCCTATACACTTTTTTTATTACAACAAACAAAAATATTTTTATTTAACTAACATTGCAGGGGAAAAACAGAGCCTTAATGAGCTTAAGGTAGATAAGTCACACAGCCAGGAATTGATTGCGTGTTATCTGCCTCCAGAGTGTGACCCTTAAACCAATATGCTACCCAAACTCATGAATAGAAGTACTTCCTTGAGAAAAGATCAAATAAATTGGGACATTTAGACTCTGGTATGTATTATAACTCATGTCTATGAAAACTTCAAGCTGTAATATAGAGTTGACATACCCCTAGCATCAGTGGTGAGAAAGTACTTGTACCAACCATACTATACATTACATTAATTTAGGAAAGGAAAACATATATCTTATTGACATTTTCAAAAAGGTACTGTTTGAAAAACTCTTGCAAATTGCTAGGCTAGAAATCAATGGTCTATTAAGACCTTTAATGCAGGCACTGTTACAAGCTCTTAAAAAACACCAACACTATTGTTAGTAGATAAATTATGCAAGCTTGGTCATGTACATCTGTTGATTTGCCAGATAGCTAATTAAAATGCATTAAAGCCATTATGCTGTTTAAAGGCACATTTTGTGATTTTGTGAAATGTCATTTTTCTAGCTTAAACCCTACTTGTTTTGAACTGCTGCACAAAAATCACTAAGGGCACAGATTTTGCATGTAAGTGCAGTTCTAAAAAAGGGGTATGTGTTTCTTTATATCTCAATTTGAATGATATATAATTTATTTTGACTGACATGATAGTGGACAAAAAATGGCATCCTTAATGCATTTATTTTTTTTTAACTAGGACTTCATATATATTAACAATTACATTCAATCTAACAAAAGTTTTCATAATAATATTATGACTTAATATTTATTGTTTTGATATATACCAGAACATTTTAATTTCTGAATATATATATTAAATTCTTTAATACTCAAAACAACTTTAAAAAATACATTTCTTTAGTGATTTCAGAGAGGAAGGGAGAGGGAGAGAGATAGAAACATCAATGATGACAGAGAATCATTGATTCTCTGCACGCTCCCTACTGGGGATCAAGCCCACAACCCAGGCTGTGCCCTTGGCCGGAATCTAACCCCAGACTTTTCAGTCCACAGGCCGACGCTCTATCCCAGTGGTTCTCAACCTTCCTAATGCTGTGACCCTTTAATACAGTTCCTCATGTTGTGGTAACCCCCAACCATAAAATTATTTTCGTTGCTACTTCATAACTGTAATTTTGCTACTGTTATGAATCGTAATGTAAATATCCGATATGCAGGATGTATTTTCATTGTTACAAATTGAACATAATTAAAGCATAGTGATTAATCACAAAAACAATATGTAATTATATATGTGTTTTCCGATGGTCTTAGGCAACCCCAGTGAAAGGGTCGTTCAAACCCCAAAGGGGTTGCGACCCACAGGTTGGCAACCCACAGGTTGAGAACCGCTGATATATATAGTTGTCAACAGTTTTTAATTAACTAGCTCAATCATCTTCACTTGGAAAGAAATAACTGAGCACAATATTACTTAAGTAGGAATTTTACATTCCACAATCTACTACTGTCAACTGTGAGGTCATTGAAACTGCTAAATTGGACTTCTTTAATTTTACAGGTTTTACTCTGACAAATATTAATGGGATTAAATAGAAGAAAGCAATTGCTTTTCTTTCTTTTGTTTTTTTGATAATGAGGTAAAGAAGGGGAACAAGATGTATGTTTCTAACATCAGACAGATATTACCCTTTTCCCTAATCCTCTGGAAGGGGAATTTGTATCTATCTTTCTGCCCACTACTTGTAACCACATGTAAAGTTTTGGGCACTGTTTTTATGCTTTAAAAAACAACCTAATCTGTTTTACTCTAGACCGAAACCCTAAAATCTAAAACCTCAGAGAAAAAAACACATTACTCATGTACTAGTATGCACATTTGCAAGCATGTGTGCACACATGTAGAGTGTTCCTATGAAGAACTGACAAGACAAGGAAAATAAAAGAAAAGAGGCTGGTTTGACTTATAAATGATTCTTTCCACTCTTTGACAGATGGGAAAACCTGAATGTGGCAGCCAGCAGTTCTCAACCTGTGGGTCGCGACCATCGGAAAACACATATAGCATATCAGGTATTTACATTACGATTCATAACAGTAGCAAACTTATAGTTATGAAGTAGCAACGAAAATAATTTTATGGTTGGGGGTCACCACAACATGAGGAACTGTATTAAAGGGTCGCGGCATTAGGAAGGTTGTGAACCACTGGTGGCAGCACTGATTCTCACATCACGATGGTCCTGAGAGCAGCAAGGAACTACAATACCCCCATCAAGAGAAATTTTAGCCTGTCAAATTTGCCTAGAAAGGGAGATAGTAGGATAATTTATTCATAACCAGTTGCTAGTAGTTTGGCTTCATGATGAAGCAGTTGGAAAGGACAGATGGAAAGATTACTAATAAGAATGAGTGGACAATTATTATGTGAATAGACTTTCATGAATGCGCCAGTGAGTATGCACCTACTTGGGTTCCTTGACAATGCTCACCTAAGTAGTAGAAGAGATTTTCATTAACCAGATGGACAAGATAAACTTTTTGGTTAACAATGTCTGCCAGACTTTTCTCAGCAATCCTAGTGATCGTTCAATGAGCTCCAGAAAGATGAAGTCTATGCCTGAGCTCGAACATATGGGCTTCACCTCATCAAAACTTATACCATTGATAACCATGCTAGCTGCCAACAGCAGAGATCAGAGTGAAGGACCCAATGAGAAACCATTCCCAGAGGGACTAACCAGCCATTTAGAAGCAGAGTGACTACATTAGAGATGCATAGTTAATGTTATGATCTCCCTGGAAAATATAGTTAATTTACATGTGGTTTTGCTTTTCTGCCAGGAATTATTCTGCCTGCACAACCATCTATGGAATTACTAAATGCCATATTTACCTTCCATATATCTCAAACAGCATTATTTGTGCCCACATAACAAATTTTACAACAAAATGTGGAAAGAAAAACGTACAACCATGAGATTCACTGATTCATCTATATATATTGCCATCAGGAAGGAATTGGCCAGATTGATTGGTGAAGTGGACTAATGAAGATTCAGTTGTAGCCCTGGCTAGGGGAATTTTGTGTGCTTTTTAGCAAGATGTGAAATATACTCTAATACAACTGATCTATGATGCAATTTCTCCATTAGCCAGCACACATGAATCAAGGAAACCAGAGATTAAATAGGAAGTGGCTCCTCTATTATTTTTAAGAAATTTTATACA
>NW_005370992.1:319953-321122 GCF_000412655.1 Myotis brandtii
TCCTATTACTAAAAGCTTGCACTATGGAAGCCTTAATTCTAAAAAGAAGAATGCTTTCTCCAAAGCAGACACCCATGTTTCTATTAAACTAGAAGTGATGACTTCTACTGCCTAAATTTGGATCCTCTCCCATTAATACAACAAGGTAACTTTACAAGGTAATTCTATTATCAATAGTTAAGTTGGGTTGATACTAAATAGTAGGAAGGTACATATTAAGAAACTAATGAACGCTGTGTGTGGGGAGGGTTATTCTTAATATGTTCAGTGGTAAAAGTGAATGGAAAACAAATACAACACAATTTTGGCAAGATTATTAAAAACTCTGAACCTTCAGAAATGAATGCTTAGATCAACAGGTGAATCATCATTTCTAGGTGACAAATTTGCTAAGATATTAATTCAGAATAAAGTGATCTTGGGTGGGTAATGAAATAAGATGAGAATTGCAATAGCTATAATCCTATTACCCTCTGTTTAATTTTTTATTACAAATAGATGTTTAATACCAATAATACATGATTTCTTCTTGCTCATTTTCTATTATTTTAAAAAAATTGTGATGGTGGTAGTTAACTTTACAATTTTTTAAATATGTGTTTTAATTTTATTTTTTTTAATTTATATTTTTATTTCTTTCAGAGAGGAAGGGAGAGGGAGATAGAGATAGAAACATCAGTGATGAGACAGAATCATTTATTGGCTGCCTCCTGTATGCCCCCTAATGGGGATTGAGCCAGCAACCCAGGCATGTACCCTTGACCAGAATCAAACTCAGGACCCTACAGTCCACAGGCCAATGCTCTATCTACTGAGCCAAACCGGCTGGGGCAGTTCACTTTACAATTTAATCTTTAGGTTACAAGCTATCGAAAGGTAAGTTGTGGTTGATTCTTACAACATTCATATGAGAAAATGCTATTATTATTATTCCCATTTCACAGGACATAAACATATCCTACTTTATACAGCTAATAAATATATCCTATTTTACACAGCTAAGGTCAGAGCCAATACAAGTACTTAATTCTTTATGATTAAAAAAATGTATTGACAAGGATTTGTATCATCTATCACTGAAAAAAAGGTATGCCTTAAATTATTTCATAAAATATAATGGTTTATAAATAATTTTTCTATACATATATCTATACATTATAATTAATTAA
>NW_005370992.1:330931-332694 GCF_000412655.1 Myotis brandtii
AACTTATATTATTTATATTTAGAAATATATGTATGTATAAAATTAATATATGAAGATTATATACCAAAATATTAATGGTACTTATGTTTAGATATTGGAATTATTTAAATTATTTTATTTTATCCTAAAACTGCCATTTTTATTTTCACTCATTTACATTTACTAATATTTTATAATGAACACATATATAATGTTTTGTAATAAAACAAAATTAGTAGTAAAATAAAAAAGTGGACAAGAGTTAAGACAAATTATACATGATACTTGAGTAGTTATTAAACTAAAGTTTTAACTGCTAAATTATTGAGAAATAAATGCACACAAATATAAAACCTAACTAACACATAGCCATAATTTTTCAAATGAAATAGGCACTTGTAGTTTTATATTTAATGTTTTCCTCATTTTTTCAATAGGCAGAAACCCTTAAGTTGTATGAAGAATAATGAGAATTAAAGTAATTAGAGGTAACTCTAGAACACCTCACTAAGTTTAAAATAGAGATTTTTAAAATCTTGTGATCTGAATACTGTACCTTTAGAACAATTTACTTTTAGAACAGATAAGTATCACTTACCTGTACACATTTTACTACAAGGGCCCTTTTACTAATAAAACAGGTCATTTCATATTACTTTTTTCTTTATCCTTGCTAACAGTCCCGAAATATGTTAGGGCCTTGATTTGATTAACTGAATCTTCATTTTTTATCACCTCAGCAGTTTCTGTATAGCAAAATGATAGAAAATATTTGATGAGTAATTTTTGCATTTATTCTAATTAAAATTCACTTGCTTCTTTTAAAGAACATACACTTTATCCCATCTACACCCTCTTAGCACAATATTTTTTTTTTGCTGCACAAGTACAGGTTTTAATGAGTTATCACAATTTGAAAGGGCTATTCATGTGCAATTTTAGTTTCATCTAATATGTCATGAGCTTCAGATTAACCACTAACTATTAGAAATGTCAGTACAAAATAATTGTTTCAAATTGATTTGGACTTTCCCTGAAATTTTAAATGCAATGTACTTAAATTTTGTGATATTTTGCCAAGAGCCTTTTATAATAATCCATTATGATTAATGACAGATTAGCAGAGTAAATGTTTCAAATTTGTCAATTGTTTTAGGAAAAATATTTTAGAATACAATTTAAAATGCACATTACTTTTTTAATCAGTGTTTAAAATTTTAAATCTCTGTCTTCCCTATATGTGTTTATCAGAACATATTTGTACTCTGCATTTGTTCTTAGGTAAAAAGGAGGAAAAAATTAATAGACATACATTTTTAATATCATTGTTTATTAACTGAAGAGAAGCCAAGTTTTCAAGAGTAATGTAAGTTCTGAGCAGAGCATAAAATCAAAACTTATGCTAGTGTGCCTGGCAGTGTAGTTCAGTGGTTGAGCATCAACCTATGAATCAAGAGGTCATGGTTGGATGCCGGGCCAGCTGGGGAGAAGGGCTGCGGGTGATTGGCCAGCAGGCCCTGCCCCCAAATGGGGTGGGAGGGCTGATTGGAGGTCAGCGACTGGGGGAGGGGCCATGGGAGGTTGGCCGGCCAGCCCCACATCTGATTTGTGTGTGGGGGCCAATCAGGGGTGGAGCTGGCTTGAGGGAGGGGCTATGGGCCGATTGGGGTGGTGGGGGCCCATTGAGGGCAGGGCCGGGTGGGAGACGGGCTGCAGGAGGTTGGACAGCCGGCCCTGCCCCTTATTGGGGTAAGAGGGGTGATCAGGGGCAGGGCCAGCCTGGG
>NW_005370992.1:334097-350144 GCF_000412655.1 Myotis brandtii
ATCTATATCTATATCTATATCTATATCTATATCTATATCTATATCTATATCTATATCTATATCTATATCTATATCTATATCTATATCTATATCTATATCTATATCTATATCTATATCTATATCTATATCTATATCTATATCTATATCTATATCTATATCTATATCTATATCTATATCTATATCTATATCTATATCTATATCTATATCTATATCTATATCTATATCTATATCTATATCTATATCTATATCTATATCTATATCTATATATATCTATCTATATCTATATATATATATATGCAGTAAAGGGAAGTAGTATTTCTCATTGAACAAGAAAATAATAAAGGATGATACCTCTGAGAAGTTTAATTAAATTTTATTTTGAGTAATATAGCTAATTCATTGTGCTTTATTGTCTTGGAGATGCAAGGTCTTCTTTTTTCTAAATTAAGATATGAATATTCTATGTTTCCATGTAATATTTTTCCAATAAATGTATCTTAATTGTCAATTCTTTTTGGTTAGTAAATTTTCGGCTGCTGGTTCACCATTTGGTGGTGTTTGGGGTTATTTTCTCAATGACACAACGATTTGAATTTCTTCCAAAGGGTTATCTTTCTAAGTAACTGTGTGTGCCATAGACCCACTCACTAAGTAGGGCTAAGGTAGTGCTCCATCCACCTGTCCTCCTACCATTGGCACAGGGTTGAAATCCTTACCAGTTCAATTCCTAAACATTTTAAAGCATACATACAGACTTATCTAATTGGCTTATTTAATATGAAAATAGTCAAATTAGGACCTCAAGTACTGTTGGTTCAACTGATTTTCCTAGCTGAGAGATAAAGTTTAGTAATAGCAGAGATAAAATATAATATATATATTTCCATGGTTTCTATACAGTCATCTCATTTGCTATGCATTTTATTTTTTATGTTTTAAGTCTTAGTTTATCTGTTTTCTTCCCTTCTTTATTTTTTATTTTTCGGTAGACATTCAATATTATATTAGTTCTAGTGTACAGCATAGTGGTTAACATTAACATAATTTACAAAGTGATCCCCTTGATAAGTCTAGTACCCATATGACACTGTACATAGTTGTTAGAATATTATTGACTATATTTCCTTTGCTTTACTTTACATTCTCATGACTATTTTTAAGTACCAATTTGTAGTCTTCAATCCCTTCATCCTTTTCACCCTCCCTCTCAATGCCCCTCTCATCTGGCAACCATCAGTTTGTTCTCTGGCAAATAAAATTCTTCCCTTGGTCCTTTTTTTTTTCTTTCTTTGAATTCAATTTTATTATATCAACAAAATTATATCACTTTCTGAACATAAGACAATGTAGTAAAAAATCTATTTTGTTAATCATAAAGTTACCCTTAGAGTAAAGATTTAACGAGAATCACTAAAATAATTGTAGGATTTCTAGTGATTTTTAATAAAGATTATTAAACAATATTAAATTGAGATATCTGATCACATTTGTATTCAAGAAATCCTCATTTATTTAATCATAACTTTGTATGCTAAACAATTATTGATTGAGGGCCTACTATATCTCAAAAAATCTATGTTAAGTGTTGGGCTTGAAATTACAGAAAAAAAGACAAAATCTTAGAGTCCTGTGGACACACACATACATATGTACACACATAGAGAAAGAGACATGCACATTAAACAAAACATGCAACACATATATAAATACACTTAGGTATGTACTAGTATTTATACATGAATTTAGGAGCAATACAATTTGGAACTATAGAAAGGCCACTTTAGAGTTTTTTTTTTAATCCTCACTTGAGGATATTTTTCTATTGATTTTTAGAGAGAGTGGAAGAGAGAGGGAAAGACAGAGAGAAATATTTATGTGAGAGAAACACATGATTGGTTGCCTCCTGCAGGCGCCCTGACCAGGGCCTGGGCTGGAAAGGAGCCTGCAACCGAGGTACATCTCTTTGACTGGACTAGAACTTGGGACTCTTCGGTCCTCAGGCCGACACTCTATCCACTGAGTCAAACTGGCTAGGGCTTGGAAAAGTAATATTTAAGCTTGGAATCAAGGAATGAATAGAACTCAGCAAGACATAGATTTAGAAGTCTGGGAGAAAGCTAATTGACTTGTTATCTCAAAGAGTAAAATTATAATACAAGTTTCAAGTGTTGGAAACCATTTTAGGCAACTATATTGATCTCTTTCCAAATGAATAAAGACATCAATCAAAAATAGTGCTCATAAATAGGGCTCACAATATAAGAGAATTATAAGTATCACATGATCCTTGGTCTTATTTATATTTACTTTTATTTTTTAAAATTTATTGACTGTAGAGAGGTAGAAAAGGAAAGAGACAGAGAGAAACTTTGATTTGTTGTTCCACCATTTCTGTGTTCATTGGTTGCTTCCTGTATATGCCCTGTCTGGGACAGAACTGTAAATTTGGTATATTGGGATGACACTCCTACCAACTGAGCTACCCAACTAGGGCTTTGGTCTTATTTTTTAATATTTGTATTTTGAAGTGAACATAAACTATTAAAATTTTTCTACTTCTTCTAGAAGTATCTATCTATTTATCTAAATGCTCAGGACTAATTTACCAGTGCTTGAACTTTATCTAATAATATTAGGCTTTAGTAAAAAGGGGCAATAAGTAAAATAAAGATCAAAGGTAAAGTATAAAATTATTTGTGAACATCTCAATGTGAAATATACAATTTTGAATGAAATATAAAAGGTATATTTGAAAGATGAATTAATAATAGTTTATAAATACAAAGTGCAATATATTGAATTTCTGCTTTGGAGCTATTTGTGCTATGCTATGATATTATCTCATGTTATAGTATTACTATGTAGTATAATTGGAAAACATGAACACACACAGAGACAAGCATACCATCAGGCCTTTTTTTTTGGTCTGCCGTTGGCCTTTTATTTTTTATGTATAAGATTGCAATATTTTATTAGAAGATAGAATCTCTTTGCACAGGTCACTGTATTGTAAGATTTCCATTAATAAGTTGGTATATTAAATTCTGAGATAGTATAGGCAAATACTTATTTAGAATATTAGGTAAACTTTAAGAACATATATTTCTTTTTATTGATTTCAGAGAGGAAGGGAGAAACATCAATAATAAGAGAGAATCATTGATTGGCTGCTGTGTAGGGAACAGAGCTTGCAACCCAGGCATGTGCCCTGACCAGGAATTGAACCGTGACCTCCTGGCACATAGGTTATTACTCAACCACTGAGCAACACCGTCCAGGCTAGGTAAATTTGCTTTTTGTTCTAAATTTAATAGCAGCTATGGCAATAAAAGTTTACATCATTTTTGACATTTAGATTTTATTGAATTAAATATCAAATGTCTAAGTTTGGGGGAAAATTTATATTTATTAGGAAAATGCAGCCAGTACCAGATCCCAAATCTTAAAAGCAAGTGTCACATTCTAGATATTTTACAGTCAGAAAATATGTGAAAGAAATGTCAAATACTAAGAACAGATATATTTATGTGCATTTTATAAATTATAAACCCACATGTGAATTGGCATTATGTTCTAAGCTCATACAACGATTTAAAATGTTTTTTTTCAATATTTTAAAAACTGAAGGTATCAGAGAATATGCTCATAAAATCAATTAAAGTTACCTCAAAACATTGTGGAAATGTCACCTTCTTCACCCTAACTCCATAACATGCTTTCCATATCAAATGTTTTAGAATTTCATGAATAATCCAATATTTTCCCATAAATCAACTAACAAAAACATACCCAGTCTCAGAGTATATAAATATTACATATTTGTATGTTTCAACTCACATATTAACTTTTAAAATAAAGAATATATTTGCATAACCCATAGACACAGACAACAGTGTGGTGATGGCCAGAGGGAAGGAGGGTGGGGGAGGGGCCATGAGAGGTTGGCCGGACAGACCCACCCCCGATTGGGTTGGAGAAAATGAGGACATTTTGAATAGTGTCAGCAATAAAAATAAATAAAATAAAATAAATGCTTCTTCATGGGGCATTATTCCCAACATGCTCTTGATGCCCAGTACAGTTTCTACATCCCACCGCTTACATTAATGGGTTATTACTGTCTTCTACATTTAATACTGTCTTCTACATTTTCATACCACATTGACACTCTTATTGTTTCAGTTTCCTAGTGGGGGATGCATATGCAATACAATATGAGAAATAGAAAACCAGATTAAAATTTGTATGCATTACCTTCACTGATTTATTCAGACCTTACCATTTTTATTATTAGTAGCTCTTTTATGCAGCCAATAAATTAACTTTAGTATATGTCTTAATACAGTTATGATACTAGAATATGTTGTATTTCAAGTTATTAAGTTTTTGTTATTATTTTGCAATACATTTCTTCTAGAGTTTTAAATTCTCAGTTCACTGAAAAATAACAGTTTTGCACTCAATATTTGTGGTTCTTTTTATATAATGACACATGTGTTGGTTCTATCTGAAAGTGAAAGCACATTCTAATATAAGCACCCCATTGACATCTAACCAAGCAGCTCATCCTCTTTCATATCCAGTGCTGAAACATGCATGAAGGAAAAACACTCAGCATTCTCAGATTCTTTAGAACATCAAGGCATTGTTTTCCTGAGGTTAATTGTCTGATCAATTTGAAGATATAAATTTTATTAAAATATAAATGAAAAATTATGCTTTTAGTTATTATCAATGCCTACATTTCTTGAATATAATTTTCCCTATAGGTACTTGATATTATTGTTGCATGAATGAACAATTTAATGACTAATAGGCCATTGAACATAAGTGGTAAAAATTTTCATGCCCTTGCTGATTTTCCCAGTGGTTAGAACATCGGCCCTTATACTGAAGGGTCTCGGGTTAGATTACAGTCATGGGCACGTACCCGGGTTGCAGGCTTGCTCCCTGGCTCAGGTCAGGGTACATGAAAGAGGCAACCAAAAGATGTGTGTCTCTCACATCGATATTTCTCTCTTTCTGTCTCTCCCCCTTGCTTCCATTCTCTCTAAAAATCAGTGGGAAAATATCCTCAGGTGAGGATTAACAATAACAAAAAAAAGATTCGCATGTCCATAGAAATTATTTGGTTCAGTTATATAAAAGTGACTTTGATACTGTAATGCAATGTTAACATTTCATTTCCCAGGGAAATACTCCAGATTTTGGGGGAACATCTCTATTGCATCTACTTTTTCCAGATACACAGGGGAATACTGGTTGTGGAGTGTGTGTTAAGAGGGCGATTTTTGAGTTATTTGGGAATATCAGCTCAATCACTATATGTTTAAAATATTTGATATTGATAAAACGTGGGACAAGTAGATACAGAAATTTTAACATATTTTAAATAAGTACTAATGTATACCTTCACCGAACTCTAAGCAAAGTAATTAAAATAATGAATCTAGTCTAATATTCTTTATCAGATATTTTAATTTGAGAAGATTGCCTTAACTTAAAGAAAAAAACAGGTGATTCCTAATTGAAAAGGTATTTCACATATTCTTCAGAGCTAATAGCTACAATGTTTTGAAAGTTGAGAGTAACTATAATATGATCATATTTCTACATAGAAGGTGTTATGAATTTGTTTTTCCAACTATGCCAAGAGGTATGCTTTGAAAATGAGTTATATTATTTTCAAAGTCAGACGGTCTGCTCAATAATAAAGATAATTTTTTAAAAAATCTATATAAACATGAAACAACAAAAAAATATGTTCTCTTTTAGTCTCAAGTTAATACATTTAAAAATTAGACCCCAAATTTGATATGGTGGCTGCAGATTTACAAGGCAATTTGACTTCACATTCTAACCAGGTTCTTTAATAGTTATGACATAAATTTGGAAGCAATACATCCCAGAGTATTTTAATAGAGATACTTTGTGGAAACAAGCAAATCTTAGACCTCTTTACCAGCACTTTCTCCCATGACTGACAACAGTAAAAATAAGAGAAAACTATAGCAACGCAATAAAACTCTACAATTCTACAGATTAAGTGGTCCTCTGGTCAGAGACTCCTTAGGCTAAAATCAAGGTGTTGGATGGGTCTATTGACCTATTTGGAGACTCAGGGACCTCTTTAACCTCACTGGTTGCCAGAACTTAGTTTCTTGCATCTGTATGACTGAGGCTTAACCTGCCGTTTCATGCCACGTGGTCTTCTCCACGACATGGCGATTTGATTCTTCAAGGGAAACCAGGAAGGAGTTGCTGTTGCTGTGAATTTTATGACTTCTGCTTCCAATTGTAGGTAGAGTTTATTATAAAGGGCTCAGGCCGTCTGTTTGGGTTTACCCAAGATAATGCCCCTTTTGATAACTTAAAGTCAACTGCTTAGGAAATAAAATTAGATCCGCAAAAATCACTTAACCTTCACCATATAGCATAACCTAACCGTAG
Organism: Myotis brandtii; assembly: GCF_000412655.1. Taxonomy (NCBI): domain Eukaryota; kingdom Metazoa; phylum Chordata; class Mammalia; order Chiroptera; family Vespertilionidae; genus Myotis; species Myotis brandtii. The sequence goes on from NW_005370992.1 coordinate 340,548, forward strand.
AAATATCCCATGGTATTCACATGTCCCACTAACATTCAAGGGGTGAGGATTATACAGGTCTGTACACCAAGGAGGGGAAATCTTGTGGATTACCTTAAATTTACAGGTGCCAAAGTGAGGCATTTTGTCTCTTTCAGAGATATTTCTCTGTTATTATTCACATGCCCTCAGAGCATTTCCCTTGTCATTATGTCATTCAAGTGGGATTGATGCACAAGTTAAGAGAATTAATAAATGTTGCAATTTCACAAAAGCACTGCCAAATTATGTCATGTCAAAATAAGTGATGGTTTTAAAAAGTCATGTTCTAAATGTGATAGCAAGGAAAAGTTTTAAACATTTGAGAGGCTGAGTGATAAAATATGAAACTGAAACATTGACTTGTTTATGAACTTTAAATTCTCTATTTATATTCAGATTTCTCTACTTCATTAATGGGAGTGCTTAGCCCCCATACAGAGCACCCAGCAAGTAGCTTTGGAAGTCCAGCTCCTGGCAGCCCCATCTCAGGACCCCAATAGACAGTGTCATCCTTCCAAAAATTAACAGGGTGATTTTTACCAGGAGAGCACTCCATCGCCCTGATGATATCATGGTATCAGCTTTGTGGACAAGAATGATTTCAGCCCCATGACTTACTTTATTTAATTTTTATAAACTTTAAATATTATTATTTTCTTATTATTTTCAGAGTCACATAGATTGTATTTTATAGTTCTCATGGAACATTTAAAGTTTATGAAAATCAACACAACATCCTCATTGGAATGCTAATTAGAAACTCCTGACTAATTCCTTAAAACACAAAACAACTTTTAAGAGTCATCAAGTACATTGAAGTTGTGTCAGATAATCATAAATGTCATTGCATTTTTGTTTTTAACTTCAATTTAAAATTTACTGAAATTTATAACGCTTGTCAATTGAAGAGTCAGCAATATAACTAAACATTTTAGGCAAAATACTACTACCTTCATACTTCTCAATAATTGGTGATAAACAATAAGTTATCAAATCAAATAAAATTCGTATCAATTATAATATAATTACAGGTAAACTAAATTAATTTATTTTCAACTAGAATAACATATATAGATATATTTTTTTTCTGGATATTCAGACTGATTTCAAATAGAGACTGTTAACTTTATTATCAAATAAAATAAAATTCGTATCAATTATAATATAATTACAGGCAAACTAAATTAATTTATTTTCAACTAGAGTAACATATATATATATATATTTTCTAAATATTCAGACTGATTTCAAATAGAGACTGTTAACTTTAAAATAAAATTCGTATCAATTATAATATAATTACAGGCAAACTAAATTAATTTATTTTCAACTAGAGTAACATATATATATATATATTTTCTAAATATTCAGACTGATTTCAAATAGAGACTGTTAACTTTAAATAATTACCAGCTGCCTTCCAAAAAAAAAGTACAATCATGTTAGAACTCATTTACTCAAATAATGAAAAAGGAACAATTATATATGTTGAGATTTTAATTATTTAATACATGAACATCCCTTCTAGTAATTGAAAGTTAGTGGATACCACATAAAGGATAAGTCTTTCTCTTATCATCATTTTAGATATTTAATTAACATCTGATATAAATGAAAATCCCTATATCTTAGTGACATAGGTGGAAAGTGTATGTGTATTGTCTTCAATAAGTGATAGTTAATTAAGGTAAAGGCTTTTGACAGTTATAACTAATGTAATTGCAAGATAAAACTAAGTAATAACTTAGAGGTTATTTAACATCCATACTCTTCATATTACAGATAAGCAAACTGTTGTCAGGAAAGATAAAATGATTTGCCAAATGCTGATACTAGACTAAAAGTAAAGTACAGATACACTCATTAAAAATCTTTTTATTCTTTATAAACAAGGGCATGACTCACTAAAGTTATTTTCCTATTTTATAAATAAGAATAGAGACAATCTGTGAGATTTAGGTAGAACCTCTGGTTTTATGTATAAGGTAACAGCTATTTAATTGGGGTTCCTAAGTACAAAATATATTTTTAAGCTCTAATATAGACTATTTTGATTACTAGCCATAGGATAAAATAACATTTAGCAATTATTTTGACCAACACATAGGTTAATAGCTACCATTATAATTTACCTATCTTAAAATAATGATACTTTGAGGATAAAATGATCATTCAATGTGTTGGTATAAAAAATAATATGGAAGGATCCTCCGGGCTCACATAAAGAAACTAAATGTGCTGGCAAACCGCCTTTACTCTGCTCTATTAGGTAAGTTCCTTGTTAACAAAATGATCTATTTTGGCTGATATCGTTCACTTTTGTCACATTTCTAAATTGAGGTGACTATGGCATTAACACAACAGTACAGCAATTTGGTAAGAATTTCCTGCCCTGGCCAGTATGGCTCAGTCAGTTGAGCGTCATCCCATACATTAAAAGGCTGCTGGTTCTATTCCAAGTCAGGGCACATACTCAGGTTGTGGGTTCCATTCTGTATGGAAGGCAAGTAACTGATGTTTCTGTATCACGTCGATTTCTCTCTTTCTCTCTCACTAAAATCAATGAAAGAAAATTCCATAAATAAGAGTGAATTATTCTCTGTGAAAATATAAACCAGAAATTTGACATTTGTCAGCAGTGCTGTGAAATAGATGCAATTTTCTTAATTTTTAACTAAATAAAAGTAATTTTTTTTTTCTAAATGAAAGTAAAAGCCGAATGTTTCATATAACTGGTAGTGTACCTTTTAAATAGATGTAGATATCTGAAATTATGTACACTAAAATGATCCCATAGAAAATGCTTTTCTTTCCATTTTTAATTAATAAAATTATAATGAAAGGAATGAGAAGGAACGAAATTGATAAGTTGAAAAAAAATAGTGTTGAAACAGAATGTCCAGTGTTGTTCTTTTATTTTATCCTTCCTGTCAACTTTGCCCAGCTCAGGGCTCATGTCCTCCTTGGCTCTAACCATCAGTGGACTACAATATGCAGAACTGGCTGGGGAGTTATGAGCTACTTAGAAAAATTGGAAGGACATAATTTGCAAAAGGTGGCATTTTGCCTTTTCATGGACTGGGATACCTGATGAACAAATTGAGATTTCTGGTAAGCACCTTGGAATCTTTAGTTTTACTGCTGCCAAAAGGGAGTTATTAAGCCTTCATTTGTAAGCCTGGGTGGTATGAAAATTTAACCTTAGTCAAGAAAAAATTGACAGATCTCCTTCCTGAGGCCCCTGGAGAAAAAATGTTGGCCTTTCAATAAGAATTATGATACAATAAAGTGTTATAAATAATTGCTTCTCTAGTAAATCTCTGATAAATGAAAATATATCTTGAAAAGGTTATATGATGCTCTACCTGCCACAAAAAGAGTAGATATTTTTATTTTAAAATAGCATCTAGTCCCTGATGCAACTTTCCTCAAATTTATACTAAAATATCTATGGAAACACACACACACACACACACACACACACACACACACACACACACACACACACATAAACAAATACACCAAAAAACAAGGAAAATGAGAACTGCAGGAGAATTAATTGCTAAATTAGTGGTTGACTTACCAGTAACTACAAGACTGATATAAAGAAATTGAAAATGCTTAGTTACTAACAACCAATTAAATCTACTGTCCTGAAAAAGAAAAATATGCAGGAAACTCTTACTTTCTTCTCTAATGTTTACTTACTATCTCATAATTTTATTATCTATTCTCCCATTTAGTGTTTGCCCCTCGCTGAAAATTATTTTTCCTATTTAAATTACATTAAATTAAATTTGATTTTACTATAAGAACACAACATGAGATCTATTCTATTAACAGAATTTTAAGTGTACAATATATTATTGTTGATTATAGATATAGTAGTTCTCTAGAGCTTATTCATTTTGCTTAACTGAAATCAAATTCCATTTATTAATAATTTATAGAGTAGGAGGTTGGTGCCAGGGTTAAAGAATTGTTGATTCTAGGCTATCATAGGAGTGAGAAGATAAGAGTGGCACTGCAAAATTCATACTTATTGAAACTGTAGGGTAATTTTTAACTTTTTACTCCTCTAGTCTCTATACCAGAAAATCAAGCAGTAAAAATAAATAATTTTCTGAAATTAAATGAGTGTCTACCAGACCAGGGTAGTAAACTTACCAAGATCTTTCATTTAGCATCCTGAATATATATTTCTTCTATCCACTTTTTTTCTATCAGCATTGCAACTATTGTAAAATAAAATAGTATCTCTTTTTTCACACTACAAGTCTCCTAATTGCTTCTTTGCCAATAATCTTTCTCCTGTCAGTCTACTTGCCACACTGGGACACATAGATCTCTCTAAAACTCATATACAAATATATCATAAGGATAAAGGAGGTCAAATATATGGTGACAAAAAGAGACTTGACTTTGTGGTAAGCACACGAATGAGATACACAGATGATGTATTATAGAACTGTACACTTGAATCCTATATAATTTTATTAACCAATGTCATCCACAATAATTTTAATGGAATTTTAACAAAGAATAACAATTGCAAAAAACCCCCACTCAAATATGACATCATTTTTTGGATCATCCAACTCCCTAATAGTGCTTATAAGTCTCCTGTATTATATGGCTCATTTTTATTATTTTAACCCCATTTCCAGTTAAAGCCAGAAAACTGTAAGGTTGGTATAGATAGAATGATGACCCACTGAAGATATTTACATCTTGATCCAAAAACCTGTGGAACTGTTACTTACTTCACATTGAATAAAGGAATTTGTAGATGTGATTATTATTTTTTAAATATATTCTATTGATTGTGCTGTGCCAGCATGGCCAAGAGTGAACCTGAGGAGGAGCAGTGAAGGATTGAAGAAAAGACAGATAAGAGAATACTAATAGTGCTTATAAGTCTCCTGTATTATATGGATCATTTTGATTATTTTAGCCCCATTTCCAGTTAAAGCCAGAAAATCGTAAGGTTGGTATAGACAGAATGATGACCCACCGAAGATATTTACATCTTGATTCCAAAAACCTGTGCAACTGTTACTTGCTTCACATGGAATAAAGGAATTTGTAGATGTGATTATTATTTTTAAATATATTCTATTGATTGTGCTGCGCCAGCATGGCCAAGAGTGAACCTGAGGAGGGGCAGTGAAGGACTGAAGAAAAAACAGACAAGAGAATACAGCTGGGGCTTGGTATATCTCCCATGCCTGGATGAGGACACAAAAGACCCAGCCTGTGAGCCGATGCTTTATTTTATAGTCTGATTGAAACAAGGGTAGATTAACATGTTATTATGAATAAGACTGCTATGAAAATTGTTGAACAAATATTTTATGTGTGAACATTTGTTTGCATATCTCTTGGATAAGTACAATTGGCCATAGAGTAGATACACATTTAACTTTATAAGAAGCTGTCAAAACAGTTAACCAAAATGATTGTTTCATTCTATACTCCCATTAGCAATAAATGACTATTTCAATACTTTCTATACTTGGTGTTATCTATCTTTTATTTTAGTAATTCTAGTGGTTGTGAAATAATGTTTTAATTTGAATTTCCCTCAAGCCTAATTATGTAGAGCATATTTTCATGAGTGCCTTAGCTATTCTTCTATATCCTATATAATAAAAGCCTAATATACTAAGTGTCTGGTTGTCCGGTGACCAGCCCACTGTTCAACCAATCAAAGCATAATATGCTAATGATATGCTAAGGCCTCTCAACCGCTCACTATGATGTGCACTGACCACCGAGGGACAGACACTCTGACTGGTAGGTTAGCTTGCTGCTGGGGTCTGGCCCATTGGGCTGAGTGAGATGGGCCAGACATGTGCTAGAGCCCTCCCGTGGTCCCTTTCCAGCCCAATCATGCACCGGTGGGGTCCCTTGGCCAGGCCTGCGCCCTCACGAAATCCAAGACCCCTCGGGGGATATCGGAGAGCAGGTTTCAGCCCGATCCCACAGGCCACTCCCCTCAGGAGGGTGCCAGACACAAGACTTATGGTTGGTGAGAGCTGCTACAGCAGCACGAGCCTCTCTCGATCGGGATTGATTGAGCTCAAGCCCACAGCAGGCACAGTGGTCCCGGGATGAGTGGGAGCGGAAGGTTGGAGCTACAGGTGGCGTTGGACTGTGGGTTTCAGCTCAATCCTTGCAGGTCACCCAGAGGTGCCCCACCCGTGCACGAATTTGTGCACTCAGTGGGGGCATCCTTCAGCCCGGCCTGCACCCTCTCACAGTCTGGGAGCTCTCAGGGGCTGTCCGACTGACAGCTTAGGCCCATTCCTCATGGGGAGCAGATCTAAGCTGGCAGTTGGACATTTTTAGTGCTGCCCTGGAGGAGGGAGAGGTTCCCGCCCCTACTGCTGTATTCGCCAGCCTTGAGTCTGGCTTCTGGCTGAGTTGTGCTCCCCCTGTGGGAGTGCACTGACCACTAAGGGGCATCATAGCAACTGGTTGTTCCACCGTTCAGTTGATTTGCATATTAGCTTTTTATTAGATAGGATTTGTTTAAGTCTGTTGCTCATATTGTTGGTTTTCCGTTTTTATTGTTGAGTAATAAGAATTTCATAGAAATTTATTTGCTTGATATAAGCAGAGAAAATACATATTCCCATAACCAGTGTCTTGCCTATTAATGACCTATGCGATTTTAATGAACAAAACTATATTAATTTTGATGTTCAATTTTTAATTTTGTTTTCTTTCTGATTAATCATTTGTTGTTTATGAAAATTTTACATTTCTATTGTTGAGTAATAAGAATTTCATAGAAATTTATTTGCTTGATATAAGCAGAGAAAATACATATTCCCATAACCAGTGTCTTGCCTATTAATGACCTATGCGATTTTAATGAACAAAACTATATTAATTTTGATGTTCAATTTTTAATTTTGTTTTCTTTCTGATTAATCATTTGTTGTTTATGAAAATTTTACATTTCCCAAACTTGTAAAGGCATTCATATTTTGTTTAGAAACCTTGCAGTCCACGGTTTTAGGTTGATATCTGTGATCTACCTCAATTTGTGTGTGTATGTTTCAATTGAGATAGGGGTTACACCTTATGTTTTTTTTTTTTGTACTGGGTACCCAGTGATTTTGACTGTACACATAAAGTCCTATTTCTCTACAATCTATTTTATAGCACAGGGCATTCTTCCTACCCTTCTTGGCCTCTGTTTTCCTGGAGGGAAATCCTCCTTACACTGATGATGCACAGTATTTTACAGTACACCACACCCACCTTCTCCCTGTGGAGGCTTCTTTTTCAGCTGTGGCTCTGACAGCTCTACAAGATCATCCAGGCTCCTTCCCACCACCGCTACAATGGACCCCCGCAGGTTCTGCTCAGCATAATAAGTTTAGCATTTACTTCATTGGAAAGGCAAAAAGTAACAGCAATTTGACAGTTTGATGCTATTTTGAATGTAATTGCTGTGGTAATTGTATTTTTTATTGGTCATAGCTAAGATATAGGAATACAGTTGATTTTTATCCTCTTTAACTAGTTTCCTATTTTGCTAAATCTACATATTAATTCTAGTACTTTTTAGACTTCTAGGCTTTTCTACATGGCCTATTCGGTCACCTATAAACTACATATATGGATTTTCATATTTACTTCACATTGTAAATGCTATATGTTAAAGTTAGTTTAAATATTACAACAATAATTGAAAAAAGGTATATCACATGAGAGTTATACATAAATAAAGCACTGTTGGGGAAGGTGAAGAGAGGAACTGTGAAGCGAAACAGCTCCACCACCCTCACTGATTCAGCATGGGGGAGAAGTGAGAGAACTGTAGGGTTCCAGAGGACCTGTTCAGTGGTTTGCCAGTTACAGATCCCCAGGAAGCAGAATGTGCTAGTCCTTCAGTTTCTAATCCCAAAGATCACCAGCCCCAGAGCAAGCTGCTCAAGGATGTTGAGGCCCACCCCCAGGAGGACCAGGGAGAAGAGGAGCATTTTCATGACTGCAGTGCCTCATTTGAGAAGGAGGAACCAGGCGTGGACAAGGTTGAGAACAAACCTGATGATGATGTGAATTCCTCTGAACTCGACGAAGAATACCTAATAGAACTGGAAAAACAAAAAGAAAAAACATGCCAGATGAAGAGAGAGAGAAAGGAAGAGAAGAGAACGCTGGACTGAAGGGGGAGAGAAATGAGCAATTTAAGAAAGGAGATTACATAGAAGCTGGAAGTTCTTACGGGCTTGCCCATCCTGCTTCCAGAAAGATAGTTCTATTCTGTTTTCAAATAGAGCTGCTGCAAGGATGAAACAGGACAAGAAAGAAATGGCCATCAGTGACTGCAGCAAAGCCATTCAGCTAAACCCATCACAACAGGGCCCTGCTGAGGAGAGCAGATCTGTATGAGAGCACCGACAAGCTCCATGAAGACCTTTTCAAATCCATTCTAGAAAAAGGCCCATCAGTGCACCAGGGCAGGGAAGCTTGTATGAGATTACCTAAGCAAACTGAAGAACAAAATGAAAGACTGAAGGAAGAGATGTTAGGTAAACTAAAAGATCTTGGGAACTTGGTTCTCTGACCTTTTGGACTCTCCACAGAAAATTTCCAGATTAAACAGGATTCCTCTACTGGCTCCTACTCCATCAATTTTGTTCAAAACCCAAATAATAACAGATAACAGAGATAACAGTAACTTTTAAAGCTGGCTAGGAAATTGTATGCTGCTTGCTGGTAGCAAGGGGAAAGGCCCTGCTAATGTTTATGTTCTAAAGGCATCTTATCTCAAAAATAGGCCATCCAGTGGAGCCTAATGCACCCTTCTTTGTGTTTTATAATCAGGGTGAAATGTACTTCCTGATGTAATGAACCTAATTTGATTTCCATTTTAAGGTGGTGTCTGTGCAGCTCTTGTTCCTGGGTCTGGCTGTCCTTTGTTTTGTCCAGGAGGAGCCTATTAAGGCTGACCTGAGCCAGACAAACATACAAGCCCAGACGCCAGCTCTCCTGGACCAAGCAAACCTGCTGGTCAGAGACTGCGGCCTGACTGATGGGGGTCCTGCCTACTGCCCCCCCTCCCAATCACACGCACTGCCCAGGCTGCCGGGCGTGGGCTCCTGACTTCCTCTGTGGTAATACATGCATTCTGTGGGGGGAAAAAAGAAGCACTGTCATTATGAAAAAAATGAATAAAAAATTAAATCACAAATTGAAAATTTTCTAACTTTATAATAATATTATATTTACAGTTGACTTTTAATTTAAATCTGTAACAATTATATTTTACCAATTGGCAAAGAACACTTTAATGGAGGTAGAATATTAATTGCTTCATCCTATAAACATATGTTTTGCCACAAGTGATTAATCTCAAATTTAGAAGAGAGTATGGTACCTAATTGATACTGTGCTGAATCTTCTCTTTTGTTAATAGGAGAACATCTTTTTAAAGTGATGTATGTGCATTCATGCATATGGCTAATTATATAAACAGATACTGATATAATAAGCTTTTATGTAAGTGTATGTTTGTATATGAAAAGCCATGCATTTATTTTGACAAGGTACAAAGAC
>NW_005370992.1:350194-351922 GCF_000412655.1 Myotis brandtii
GAGAGGAGAGAGAGAGAGAGAGAGAGAGAGAGAGAGAGAGAGAGATATGAACATGGATTAGATATAGAATTTTACAAATATTTTAAATCTTAACCAATACTATCTTTAAAGGGATTGAAGCACCTTGGTCACTAAGGATATACAAAAAAAGGACAATACATTACAAAACAAGTACTGCATGATCTCACTTACATGTGGAATCTAAAATAGTCAAACTCATAGAAGCAGAGAGTACAGTAATGGTTATGAGGGTCTGAGAAGACAGAAGCTTGATATATTGGTTGTTTTATTGTTTTCTGAATATATTAGATTTTGAGCAGGAAAATGTCTTCCTTACTTATTTCACCATAAATTCGCTTCTATTATAAGAGAGCAAAATTGGTAATTTTTATTAATAGTCCTTATTTATTTAAAATCAAGTTAAAATCACTATAATTTTTATATTTTTATTAATGTCTTGAATAACTCAGAACATGCCTAAAAAAACTCAAACTACAAAAGCAACATTATTAATAAAGGTTTATTGCAATAATAATATAATCCATTCTGGATAGCTAAGCTTCTTTTATAATATGTTTTATTTCCAAAAAGTGTTTGATGTTCATAAAACAAACTCTACTTTTGAGTTTTAGAAAGAAAAAAATTTATTCTGGTATTTGCTAAAAATGTAGTGGTACATTTTATCTTTATTTTAAATATTACGAATTATAGAATTCTGGTAACTTAATTGATCATTACAAGTTGATAAAATACATTTTGATTTTATAAAAACTATGTTCATGAAGAACACTTATTTTATATAAAGATTACTGATAATAGCGAAACTCCAGGTTTCAATCAATGCTTTTCACAGTACCAGGAAAAGGCAATTTTCTCCTTTATTCTTATACTACCTATTAAATACATTATTTTTTCAGTGATTGCAAAAATGAATGTTTATTTTTTTCCCACTTTTAGTACTCACTTTACTCAGTGTGGTAAGCATTTCAATAGAAATTGCATAGAATTTTATACCATCACTATGATGTTGATATATAGCTATTGGCTTATGATTTTGAATCTATTTTTTCTCTTTAACTATGAAGTAAAATACCCGTGTATTAACAGCCATTAATATTACTATGATGTATGGGTTTTCAGATTTAATGAAACTTTGTGATTAATGATACTATAATACTTTAATTAAAATAAATGAGTAAAAAGTAGAAATGATAAAATATAGCAATTGTATATATGTCATGGTTAGTTAAACAGATGAGCTTAATATAAATTAAAATAGTTGAAATACAAGTAATTGACCTCACAAGAAATTTGACCATGAAACAATACAAATTAACATTTGCAAATATATTATCCATTATTCAACAAATATCCACTAAGCCACCTACCCTGTGCAATGCTAAACAATGAGAGAAGATGCAAATTGGTGTCACTCTGCTACACCCACCAGCCAATCAGATGAGTATGCAAATTAACCCAACAAAGATGGCAGTTAATTTGCATACGCAGGCACGTGGAGTGAAGACTGAAGACAACGTAGAAGGAAGCCAAGCACTGCAGAAGGGAGTAAAGCTGCGGAGACCGGAGGGAAGCAAGCGGGGCGGCAGAGGCTGGAGGGAAGCCTGCCTCGGTGGGTTTTGCTCCCTTCTCTGCTTTGCTCCGGCCACAGGAAGACCTATTCTTGCAGGAATCTTCCTGCAACGGGTCTCTAGTTGTATTATATTATAT
>NW_005370992.1:351963-392855 GCF_000412655.1 Myotis brandtii
TTATTATATTATATTTATTGTATTTATTGTATTTATTATATTATATGATATATATCATATTCTACTATATTATCTCATAATATAATGTAATAATATGTGAGAAAAGACGTAGTCTAAGTCAGTTAATATTATTATAACAAATGACCAAAGAATGGGCTTCAACAACAACATTTGCTTCTCACAGTTCTGAAACCTGGAAAGTCCAAGATTGATCCAGTTTCTTAGTTTGCAGATGACTTTCTTCTTGCTGTAGCCTCACATGGCAGAGAAGAGAGGGCACAGCCAGATTTCTTAGTGTTTTGTTTTATTTTTATTAAACATTTTATTATTTTTTTTATTTTCAAATACATTATTATATTAGTTTCAGGTGTACGCCCCAGGGATTAGATGTTACAAAACTTAAGGAATGATCATCCAATGAATCACACACCCATCTGACACCATACATAATTATTAGAATATTATTGACTACAATCCCTAAGCTGTACTTTACATCCCATGACTATTCTGTAATAACCAATTTGTACTTCTTAATCCCTTCACCACTTACACCCATCTGGCAACATGCTCTGTATCTATGAGTCTGTTTCTGTTCTGCTTGGTGCAAGTGGCAAAACTACCTCCTGTCATAAAAATATAAGAAGTTTGTTTCTCTCCTGAATAAAGTCAGTTTCACTAGCACATAAGTTATTCCAATTACTCAATGAATTTAGGCTGAACTATTCATGACAAATGTGGCTCTCAAGTCCTTTTACTTAAGGACTAGTCGTTGTTCATTTTGCAAACATATATGCAATGGTTTATCTGCTTGGCTACATAAAGCTTGTCTTTGCACTCCCTTACTAGATTTTCTGTGATGGGCATCATCATATTCTAGTTTCATGCTTATTAAATAATAAAATTTTGTTCTTTCTTTACTAAGTTGTGGAGAGGTTTACTGGGTTGGGGGAATTTTCTTTTTTAAATTATATTTCCCCAGCAAACATAGTCTTATACATTTTATGTAGCTCAACCAAACACTAATTACAGATTATGAAATGTAAATATCTTATTTTCAACACCTGAGATAAATATAAAAGCATACACCAGAATTTTTATTATAATATTTATTAGTGGAATTGTCTAATTTATTTACTCATGAAATAATTGATTGGCCACATATTCATGGGTTATTAAAAAACTAAAACCATGAAACAATTTCCCATTATATGCAAAGTTCTCTATTCCTCTGTGGTTGTCTGTGTGAGATGATAAGATAAATAAATCACAGGACTTGCTATAAAATAACTCATAATCTCCCGAGAGATTTATTGTCTCCTGAGGCAGGGAAAATCATTAACTATATTATAAGACAGAGTGAAATAAGCACTATTACTCTACTTATTATATAAAATGTCCCAAAGTAATAACTCTTTAGCTCATAAAAATCCCTTGGTAATAGTTATTTACTTGTAGAATTATGAAATTCATTATGAATAAAGTTTAAAAAATAATGCTGATGGTAAATATGCCACTTATGATGAATGACTATTTCATATTAAAATAAATTACTGCCTTTCAAAGAATTCCAAAAAAAGCAAGTGAGACATCCAGTATAGATCCTGAGATGTAGAACACAAAAGAGCCATGCGTATGGGATACTGACCACCATACTATCAGCAAAATAATATTCTGCTGATTTAAATCGGATTAAACACCGTATCAGATTTTGGATATAACAATACTCCTCCAAAAAATGTACTAACATTTAAAGTGCAAAAATATTCTATTACAAAAGAGAAAATAATAACAAATGAATGTATGGATTCTTACCAATTAAAATCATAAAAATATTAAGCACTTGTATTTCCAAAAAATCATATATTCCAATGTTTATTAGTACATCATGGTTACTTATAAGTGTTAAGTTAGAAATACAGAAAAAACTAGGAAAAATGGTCATTGGAATAATTTAATTAGCATCATATGATAGAACTTAAAAATCTATGTTAGAAAACTTTTAAAAATGACAATAAACATATAAATCATATACAGCAACACTGATCTAATGTTTTACAAAAAAACTTAAGAAAAGGAAGAAGTGTGATTTCTTTTCATCACTGCAAAAAAATTAGAGTATTATATTTTCAAATTAAACTATCATACCAGTTAAGACTGAAATGTCAGTTTCAGAACACTAATTTTCTTATAGCTCAAGCACCCTATCTAATAATAGACAAACAGGGTAATTGACCGTACCTTCACTACACCTCCCATTGGCTAATCAGCGCGATATGCAAAGACGGTGGCTAATTTGCATATGTAGGCTCCAAGCAGCGGAGCGAAGACTGAAGGCGAGCTGGAGCCCCAAAGACCGAGGACGGAAGGTGGCTCCAGTCAGAGCAAAGGCCTGAGTCCTGGGTGCCAGAGGAAAACTGGTGCCGGCAGCCAGGAGAAGGGAAGGCCTATTGCACGAATCTCTTCATGCAACAGGCCTCTAGTTACTTAAATAATGGAAATATAAAATTATTTCAAGAATGTGTACCTGTTATTTTAAAAATATATATTTGTTGACTAGTAATTTGCATCTTATTTGTTGTTTTTCTCTTGCAATCAAGATTCTATAAGCGTAATCTTGTCACTTTGCTGTGATAAACTAACATATGAAATAGCAACAATATTTGAGAGAAACATTTTTACACTTTTATTAATTTGTGGTATACATATACCATAGTTTTCTCTTATCCACAATTTCATATTCCCTAGTTTCAGTTATTTATGTACAATTCCAGTAAAAAATATTAAATTAGAAAATTTCAGAAATAAATAATTCATAAGTTTTAAATTTTGTGCCATTCTGAGTAGTGTGATGGAACCTCATGCCATCCCTTCCTGTTTTACTGGGACATGAATCATCCCTTTGTTCAGGGTATTTAGCTGCACATGCTCCCTGCCCACTAGTCACTTAGTAGATACAGTGGGGCCTTGACTTACGAGTGTCCCGACGAACGAGTTTTTTGAGATATGACCTGTCTCTCGGCCGATTTTTTGCTTTGAGTTGCGAGCTAAAATTCAGGTTACGAGCCAGCTTCAGATACCCCACCGCTAGTTGTCGCAGCGAACGTCACAGTGAACACCACAACATCAGCCCAGCATCATGTGTCTCACTCGTTCACTTCTTGATTTGACATACGAGTAATTTGAGTTATGAGCTCCGTCATGGAACGAATTAAACTCGTAAGTCAAGGCCCCACTGTATCTAGGTTACCAGGTGACTGTGATGGTGAGCAATGTGTAGGTTTAAATAATCCTTATTTTATTGTTATAATTGTTTTATTATTAATTAATGTTGTTAGTCTCTTGCTATGCCTAATTTATAAATTAAACTTTGTCATAAGGTATGCATGTGTAGGAAAACACATAGTGTATATATAGAGTTTGGTACTTCCAGGCATCCACTGGGGGTCTTGGAACATATCCCCACAGATAAGAGAGTCATTTCCAAGATCTAAAATTGGTAACTAGTTTAAAGTTTATATTGTATTGTCTAGTATGTACATAATTCTTCTATCTTGCCTGTTTTACTTCTCTCTGTATCATGAACATTTAAGCAAAGATTCCAAATTGTTTAATCACTGCATAATATTCAATTTATCCATCCATAAAAAAATGGATTTAACCAAGATCTCATTGCTGGATTCTTTTTTTTTAAATTTTGTTTTATTGCTTAAAGTATTACAAAGAGTATTACATATGTCTCCTTTTTTTGCAAGATAGAAGAATTATGTACATACTAGACAATACAATATAAACTTTAAACTAGTTACCAATTTTAGATCTTGGAAATGACTATGGTGATTTTCTCTAGGTATGGAATGATGGAGGATTTTATTTTCATGACTTTTGTTTTACTTACTTTTTTATAATTTTAAATTTTCTAAATAAATGTATGTTGCTTTAGGAATAAAATAGTTAGAACTTCTTTAGAAAACCATTTACTTTTGATGTTTGTCCACTATTAAATAACTATATTTTTGTCACAAATATCGAGGAGGAAACCTATGCTTGTTTTCTCACCAGGAAAGGACACGGCAATAATTCCCTTCCCAGGTTCCACAGCTTGGACCAGCTCTTGCAGCCTCACCGACATGGCATGCCCAGCTCTGCTCAATGTCACAAACTCATGAGAACTGAGACTGTAAATAACATGGAACCAAACCAATGGCAGGCATTCTTGTTATTGGAACCTTCAGGAAAATGTACTTAGCTGCAGGGTGGGTTTCAACGTATGTGGGCTTTTGTTTCCTAAGTCTTTAAAAATTAATCATCTGTAAAAAAAAGTTTATATTGTATTAATCTAATGGTAAAACTTTACATAGGCATGCACATTCTATTTCTTTTGGAAAAAAACAGTGTTTGTTTGTTTTTTACATTAAATTAGCTGTGTAGTTTTTGTGAGGGTTTTCTCACTGTCACAATCAAAGTAGAAATTTTCAAGGATTTGTTTGAATGGTTTTTATTTTGGAAGCAATTCCCAAATAGCAACTAAAAAACAAATAGAATGTTTTATTTAACGTTGTTTTCCACTGTCCTATCTCAAAGGTGTCAAACTACAGAAGCACATCAGAGATGAGCAAAATTATGATGCAATGGGCCTTCAGCTTCATGGTCTGCAAAATATATTTATGTTTTTATTAACTTCTAAACATGTATTTTTTAAAAAAAGAAAAAAACAAGCTTAAATTAAAATGTGAGATAGTGCATTGAGTTAATTTACTTTGAAGGATAAAATAATATTATCAGTGCCTTTCTTGGGGACAACTTTTTAAATAAGAGGGACAGATACAAGAAAATGGACAGAAAAAGAAATTATTATACCAAGGAGAGTGAAAAAACATAGGTTTTACTTAAAAATAAAGATGTGTGTGAGGTTATAGGGGTGAAATACCTTGCTTTATAAGTTTAATTGTGGATGTTCTAACGAACACATCTACTCTTGTTCTATTAAATATTTTTATCATAATAGAAGAATCTGGTTTGCATATTACCTATTGCTTTTTTATTTCACATTTGCTCAATATCATCTCTGATGTTAGCCATGTTTCCCTCAAGTCCTTAAGCCTGTATTTCACGTTCTGTTTCTGTTTTTCCAAAGTGAATGTCTTTAGGAACTCACTTTTAAGGCAAGCATGCAGGACATTGAAATGTAGGAGATCTTTTGCTCAGAGAAACAATTCTAAACCAATGGAAACCAGAAGCTGACTGATAATTTTTTTTTTCTGTTAATTCTTGACTCTCAGATGAATCACTCTGCATTCCATATGCTCTTTGCACTAAAGATCAGTTTCACTTAGAATTGATTAGACAATGCACTCTTGCTGTTGACTTTTCTTCTTTGCTCATGTTCCCTGGGACTACTTCCCCCCAAAAAATTTCCATTCACTGAAAATCTTGGGTGAGGTACAGTTTTAATGATGGTAGTTGGAGAAGACAAGCTGAGTCTTAAGGATTATCACCCACCAAAATTAGTATAATTTTAGTATAGAAATACTATTTATTTCACATTTCTTAATTCAAATGTATCCTCAAATGATTCTGCAATGTTTACAAATCTTCATAGATATTTGTGTATTATGTTTTATTTGTAAATTTGAAAATCATCTAGATTCTGCTTGTATAATTTTATTTGAGCAACATTTTATTTCATTTGTTGCTTTTTTTATTTTAGTAAATATTTAAATAATAATAATTTTTAAAATTATCTTATTATGACATTCTTGGTCCTCTATGTTAGATATAATTATCAAAACAAAAATATTATAGATCACATTAAAATCATTATTTTGCTTAGTAATCGTGTAATAAGGGGCATGGGACAAAATAACGAATTAAAACAGATTAAATACTAACCTACTTGAGAAGATAGTAAATTTCAGCTTGTCTTATATTAAAAATATATAGCTTCATCTCTAGATTTTTTTATAAAAGTTATAAATCCTAATAAAGCTAATGGGTACATGATAGTTTATTTGCATTATCTCATTTGAGAGTCATTTACTCACTATTCTTTTAAAATAGAATCTCCTATCACCATCTTACAACCTGATGATTCTTGGCCATAGCACTTATCAATAGCTTCTGTCATATTATATATTTGTAGGTTTATTTATTTTCTATTTTCCCCCTAAAATATAAATACAATGAAGAGAGGGCCTCTGTGTTATATATCTGAGCATGGAACACAATTGACACTGAATTGATATTTGTTATTTAAAATAATGAATGAATTTACAGAGAAACTTTGAAAAGAGAGTAGTCATATTTCCATTTCTTCGTAAAGACATTGATATTTCTGAGGAGTTAAGCTAATTTATCAACTACACTCTGTTCATAAAAGCCGAGATCACCTCCCTCACTCCCCTGTCATTTGTTAAATAAAGGTAGTATTCTTCATCTTTCCAGTTACGTGAATAAAAACCCCAAGGGTCTTCCTTGTTTATTCTCTTTCCCTCACTTTCCATATCTAACCTGTCACCACATTTTGTACTGTGCACTTTCAAAATATATTTTGAATGGCTCCGTGGTGAGCATTGACCTATGAACCAGGAGGTCACAGTTCAATTCCCTATCAAGGTAATACATACCCGAGTTGCAGGCTTGATCCCAAGTGTGGGGCATGCAGGAGGCAGTTGATCAATGATTCTCTCACATGATTGATGTCTCTCTCTCTCCCTCTCCCTTCCTCTCTGAAAACATTAAAAACATTTTTAAAAAGCTGAGACAAAATTTGATACCAGGTCCAATATGATCTAATGTTAAATCTATATTCTTTTACTACACCATCCTGGCTCCAAGATGTAATGATGTACCAATAAGCAGTCTTGTTCCATTATGACTTTTTAATGTGCTTAAATGATTACGGGGCACCTGAAGGTTATCACATTTGCTGCTCAGATCTCTGGCCAACTTTGAACTATCTCATGATTAATGTGAGGTTCTCAAAGTACAATGGAAACTTTATAAAACTCAATGTATTTTTATGTTAAGGTTACCTACTGTGATCTTTTCTAAAATGTAAAACTGGTTCAATATTTCATTAGACATTTTAGAAACAAGCTCAGAGTAGCAGGGGTACGGCATATGCTATGTCAAAGAAATAGTAATGTAGATGACATTGAGACACTGACATTGTAAAATATTCATGACAATATAAGTATGTATGAAGAGGTTGGAATCATAAAAACATCTTGCAATGGAAATGGTCTATTTTTTCACTTAAGAGGGCTATACAATGGAATGCCCATGGTATATTTGTTCTTGCACACTCTCTAATATTTTTGTTGCTTTCAGAATACATGGTGGGGGGCAGTGCTGGATATTTGTAAATGGATATCCCAAGAATAAGACTTTAAACAAATTGTATCTTTCTAAGAATAATCCTCTTCATAAAATTCTATTTTTTTTTCTAAAAAATATATTTTATTGATTTTTTACAGAGAAGAAGGGAGAGGGATAGAGAGTTAGAAACATCGATGAGAGAGATCGATCAGCTGCCTCCTGCACGCCCCCCACTGGGGATGTGCCTGCAACCAAGGTACATGCCCTAGACCGGAATCGAACCTGGGACCCTTCAGTCTGCAGGCCGATGCTCCATCCACTGAGCCAAACCGGTTCGGCTCATAAAATTCTATTGAAGGTAACACGCTTGGCAGCTTCTTAGCTCTTCCTTCTCTCCAGCTCTTCTCTCTCTCTCTCTTTCATACAAACATATACACACACAATCACACTTACACACCAAAAAAATAACATTTATTCTATACCCTTTAACTGAATAATTATAAAATCTTAAAAATTATATCTTATCCCTTACAAACAACTTTCTCATAATTATTTCATCCAAGGCTCACCAGGCAACAGCAAGATGTTGCCTGCCTAGCAAATAGGCCATATAAATGGAGTTCACTACAGTAATGGTAGACTCTCAGTGTCTTCCCTCTCCCCAAACTAGCCCAGTCTCACCAGCAACCAGTCCCAGTTCAGCCTTACAACACTCTGAAAGTCCCCTCCTTATATGTGTGATTCAGACCAAGATCATCTGGATTCGAGGGTCATGCTTGAGACAGTGCACGTATTCCCATCTCTAAAAACCAGATGAGAAAAAAAAATTAACCTAAAATTAGATCAATCAAAGGCAAAGGCGCAGATGCTGGGGTGCTGCACATGCAGGGGTGCTGCGCTAACCCACAGGAGTGGGAGACAAATGACTCTGGCCACCCTCCTCCCATTCCCCAGAGCGATCTACACTAAATGAGAAAGTTTCCTACATGAGAAAATGAAAATTTGGAACGATTTGGTATCTTCCCAAATATTTCATGTTTCAGGAGATGTCCAAAACTGAGCTCAAGGCATTCTTTTATATTCTAATTATAGTAGCTAAGCTAAAGTCTGTGAGCTCTAGCTTTGGTTTATCATCCTCTTCCTCCCCCCCCCTCCTCCTCCTCCTCCTTTTCTTCTTCCTCCTCTTCTCCTCCTCTTCCTCACCAGAGGATATTTTCCCAATTGATCTTTTAGGGAGAGTGGAAGAGAGGGAAAGACAGAGAGAAACATCGATGTGAGAGAAACACACCGATTGGTTGCCTCCTGCACACACCCTGACCAGGGCCTGGGCTGGGGAGGAGCCTGCAACCAAGGTGCATGCCCTTGACTGGAATCAAACTCTCTCTCCTTTTCCCTCTGTCTCCCTCTCTGTCTCTGTCTCTCTCTCTCTCACACACACACCTACTTAACCACAAGATTGTAATTTAATTCCTCAGAAGGAATTATAGTTTGATGCAGGTATTGTCTTTCTTCCCCAAACTGAAATGCATATTTTCCATGCGGAGGAAGTGAGCCTACACAATACCAAATATCTTATGTTTAGGTTTTATTTTTGAATAATGTTACAGAAGAGCTAACATTTTGAATGCTTATTGTCATTTTATTAGTATGAAATATTAGTATGGAATTATATGTTGAATAAATAATATTATCATCTCAGTTTTGGAAATGGGAAAATTGAAGATAAGGGAGTTTTTAATTTGAACAAATGATACTGCTAAGGTGATTAGTATTTTTGCCAAGGTTTCCCACTCTCCATCATGAATGTATGTCTGATTCTACAACTGTTGACTATTGCTTTCAGAATTTCATTACTTTTAAAATGAAGTGTTTCTAGCCCTAACCGGTTTGGCTCAGTGGATAGAGCGTCGGCCTGCGGACTGAAGGGTCCCGGGTTCGATTCCAGTCAAGGGCATGTACCTTGGTTGCGGGCACATCCCCAGTAGGGGGTGTGCAGGAGGCAGCTGATCGATGTTTCTCTCTCATCGATGTTTCTAACTCTCTATCCCTCTCCCAATATATTAAAAAAATAAAATAAAATGAAGTGTTTCTAGATGCATTTGCTATATTTTATGTTATAGTTACTCATTAAAAATATGGCAGTTGTTTTTTATAACTTTTATTTATTGTGCCTTTACTTGGGGTCAAGTTAAATAGTTAATATTCACATACCACATGCACTTATCTTTTTTTTTTCCAAATATCAGTAGTACCACAACAGCTATTCTGTCATCATAGATCCAGATGCACTAACCATTATAACAAAACAAATTAAAATATAAGACTGGAACAATTGTAAGAAATTGGGTTTAAGGTGGAGGATGTTAGCTTGGCCATTCTGTCACTACTTATATTTTATTTTGGAGTTTCATAAGCTCTAGACTCTAAGATAAGTCCTCAAATTTGTCATGATCTCCTCTAGCAAAAACTCAGATTCATATGATTAAATACTATTCCTACGAGCAGATTTCTGGCTGGGAATTTCTATTTCAAACTTGAAGTAGTTTGAGAGAAAAAGAGGTATATTATGGCAAAATGCACATTTTTATATTTATGACAATCCATTAAACTCACTGGGGAAAACATTATCATTTTTAATTTTGCTTTATTTTCATAATTAGATAATGATTAAATCTTCAATGAATATTTTGAACTCATATGCTGTTTTGGTCTTATGTGGAGCACATTTTCACCACAACCAATTTTTATTTCTATTTTCTTCTCTTTCACTCAGTCTATATTGCACACTTTATTTATTTATTCCCTATAATTAAAAAATAAAAACTAAGAATTATACTAATCTGAGATTCTGTGTGAGACCATACAGTTTGAAATTTTCTTATTGATCCTACAACTCACAAGAATAAATCAGGAATTAGCAATATACAGACCTGGCAAAATTACTCAGATACAATAACACCTATTCTTCTCTCACCCCCCTCCCTCACTCCCCTGTCATTTATTAAATAAAGGTAGTGTTCTTCGTCTTTCCAGTTACATGAATAAACAACCTCAAGAGTATTTCTTGGTTATTCTCTTTCCTTCACTCTCCATAGCTAACCTGTCACCACATTTTGCACTGTGCACTTTCAAAATATATTTTGAATTTGACTCCTCATCCTATTCACTACTTCACCATCATCTTGATCATCTTCTACCCAAACTATTATGATAGTGCCTCTGTTTTGATTATTTTTTTCTTAATAGACTTTATTTTTTGAACAGTTTTTGATTTGCAGAAAAATTGAGATGATGGTACAGAATTCTATACACTCCCTTACCCAGTTTCCCCTATTATTAATATACTAGAGGCCCAGTGCATAAAATTCGTGCATGGGTAGGGTCCCTAGACCTGGCTGGCAATCAGGGCTGACTGGGGCCTTCTGGCTACCAGCCGAGGCCTTCCTTCCCCTGGCTGCTGGCTGATGGCCGGGGTCTTCCTTCATTCCGCACCACCTCCTGGTGGTCAGTGCACGTCATAGTGAGTGGTCGAACTCCTGAGGGGACAACTTGCATATTGACCTTTTATTATATAGGATTACATTTGTGTAGCATATTTTTTACAACAGTTTATTTAAATATCATAATTTTCCAAGCTACAAAGAATATATACTAAGTCAAAGAGGAATGTTTACATTAAATCCCCTCTCCCATCTTCTCTCAACTGCTGAGTCAGTCCCAGCTGCCATCCTGTTTGTTCATTACTCCATGTATTCCATTCGCTTAAACTAGAAGTCACACTTGCTGACTGTGGGCTACATCAGGCATGTAGATTTTATGTTGTTAGCAGAATGTTTATTTAAAAAAAATTAAATTACCATTGAGAAGTTGGAAAGCTTACAAGTAGATCCTGAACTTCCATGTACTCAAATACTCTGAAGTGTTAGCAATACCATAAGTTAAAGGTGAGAATGTGTTGCCTATTATAATAAAGTCAAATACTCTCCCCTGGCTCCTTGATTTATTGCTAACCTACACACCAAAACTTTTACAAAGACCTCTTAACTCTTCCTGCATTCTCTAAACCATCCTCTCAACCTGTGGGTCGCAACCCCTTTGGGGGTCGAACGACCCTTTCACAGGGGTCACCTAAATACATCCTGCATATCATATATTTACATTACGATTAATAACAGTAGCAAAATTACAGTTATGAAGTAGCAACGAAAATAATTTTATGGTTGGGGGTCACCACAACATGAGGAACTGTATTAATGGGTCGCAGCATTAGGAAGGTTGAGAACCACTGCAAACTGACTCTGTTCAATTGAGCACTTGCTGTAATCTATGCAGCATTAAAAAAAGGAAGAGTACAGGCCTGGTTGGCATGGCTCAGTGGTTGTGTGTCAACCTATGAACCAGGAGGTCACGGTTTGATTCTGGTCGGGGGTCATGCCTGGGTTGGGGGCGTGGTCCCCAGTGTGGGGAGTGCAGGAGGCAGATGATCAATGATTCTATCTCATCATTGATGTTTCTATCTCTCTCTCCCTTTCTCTTCCTCTCTGAAATCAATAAAAAAGAAAGAGTACAAAATTGTGCTATCTGTCCACTACTAAGTGTGACAGACTGCTTGATCAATGGAAATATGCCTGTAAAACATACACACACACACACACACACACACCAAAACAAAACAAAACAAAAAAACACTGAAACAAAAAAATGTATAACTTGTGCCTCAGGCTCAAAGAGCATTAATTCTGTCACATCTCTGGGTTTCACATGAGTGGACATGGGACCCAATCAGTATCAATATAGAAGCCCTGAGGCTGTAGGCAAGGTATTGTCAGTTCCTTCATGGATTTCAGTCTAAGTCCACATGGAACTAAAATAGCAAACGAGTGAGGTAAAATGGATCAAAAGACATACACAAGGAGTGTCTGATGCAATGGCAAAGAACCAACTAAAGATAAAGATTTAGAACTGATGGAATATAGACATATATAATTTAATTGCCTTTGTATAGCAAATATTGAATGTAGAAATGAGTAATTGCACTCAGGAGGTATTTTTCTGGTTCAGTTCTATCTTTTTAATTTTTAAAAATTTCTAACTTTTATTTTAAACTTATAGGAAACTTATAAGAATAGTACAAGAATAGCCTATATGGGTCCTTTAATTAGATTGAACAATTTTATATATTCTGTTATGTTTGACAAAATTTTTCCATAGTGATTTTACCATTTTACAATTCTGCAAGCACTCTGAATTCATTATTCTACATCCTCCTAATCGTTTAATATATAAGTATTTCTATATATGTTTATATATATATAAATGTATACACATATTTAAATTTATGTGTATTCTATGCTTATATATGCATATTTTATGCATAAATCATATATCTTTAGTTATATATGTTTATACATACACACATACATATATATAAATGTACACATTATATACATGTCCAATTTTCCTTTCCCTTCCTATATGGGTTCCATATATAATCTGCAAATTTAAAAAAAATCAAAGAAGCACTGACTCCATGTATTTTTCTCTCAATTGGCAGATAATTGTCAAATCTGAATTTTAATGATGAACTATTTCCTAAATTCCTCCATTTTCTATTTATCATGCTCATGTCATTGTTAAACAAACCCTTAATAGTAAATGGTTGTCTTAATGGAGCTATGCATTCACTATATTTTATACTTATACTTAGGGTTTGTAGAAGTATAGGTAGAAATTGAAATCAACTCCAATCTTTAGAAAGTTCAGTCCTGGATAGAGAAAAACACATAGAGTACAGGTGCCCGAGGGAAGAGTGGATGGAGAGACATAAGTCATCACCCTCAGCTCTATGTCCTGAAGTTGCATCATGGGAAATTTACCAACTAAAAGAAAAGATCTTTGTTTTCCTGATATCAAGAGTGGTATTTTTACCATAATGAAGAGGTAGACTCAGAGCCCAGGAGGATTTTTTTCCCCTAAAAATGTTATGTCGTATTCAGGGTGAGACTGTAAGGATACGACGAAACCTTTCTAGTTGTATTCTAGAACAGTCTAGAATTTTTTATCTTGAGTTAAGGACATGTGAAGTGTTCTTTTTTAAAAAACATATTTTTATTGATTTCAGAGAGGACGAGAGAGGGAGAGTGAGATTGAAACATCAATAACGAGAGAGAATCATTGATCGGCTGCCTCCTGCATGCCCCCTACTGAGAATCAAGCCAGCAACCCGGGCATGTGTACATTTATATTATATTTATATTTGATCCTTAACTGGATCAAATCTGGGACCCTTCAGTCCACAGGCCAATGTTCTACCCACTGAGCCAAATCAGTTAAGGCTGAGGTGTTCTTAAGAATTATTATACATAGAAAATTACCAAAATCAGTGTCATTGCCTTCATCATTTTTCTAGGAAAATATATTGGATAATATATGAATGTTATATATAACATTCATATGTAACAGTTTTAAAGAATTTTATTATTAAATAACTTGTTTTGAGCATAAAGGAAAACAGGTAACCTTTTATATGCCTTGTGGTGTTCTTTTAGGTCAACTTAAAAGAATATCTCAAATACTTAATACACAAGAAAACTGTTAATGTTAATTACCTAGAATGTGTTAAACTATTTACGTCACATTTTGCTTTTCATAATTCTGAAAAACTCCGATCCTTAATTATTTAAATATGGACTATTTGTGAGGAGGGGCAGGTCTGAGAACAGAGACTTTGTAAGTCCTTGAATAGAGATCCAGGTGGTCAACGGGGATACCTCAGCATCAGTACGTATTTAAGTGAAAGTAAGTTGCTATGAAAGTCCATTAAACTTTGAAATATTTGAATATATTTGATAATATTAGAGGATATTTTATTCCACACCAAAATTAACTGTGTACATTTATATTATAAGTTGCAAAGTGTCTGGTTTCTCAAATGAATCTCAGGTTTTAGTAGTGTTTGCTATTTCCTGGAAGTGGTGTTCATGACTGTCTATGCTAATGGGCTCATTACTCTGCACTGAGCTGCTGACATTCAGTATGCTGTGCTTATGGATTATACAATAGCTCATTGGGAAGTAGCTGAAACTAGGTTACAATGATAAAGCCACCATTCAAAAGCTAAAATATCAATCAAATATTTAATATACTTCATAGTAAGTTGGTGAAATAATATTTTTAAAGGATTCTAATTAAATTAGGTTCTTTGCAAATATAATATTTTATACAACTAGGATAACTTAATAATGATTAATCTAATAGCATTGCGCAGAAAGTGGTGCAAGTCAGCTTGTCCTAAACAGGAACTATTATTCTTCCTTCACAAATCAATTTTCTATTTTCTTTATTGACTACTACACTAATGTCTACCTAGTCACAAGCCTGTTCAACCCTTAATGCCTCCATTCCCCTTTCATCCATCTCATCTAATTGTGTCCCAAATACTGAAAAATCTACTCATTCCAAATATCTCATCTCTTCCTGTCCATCATTATTTCTTCCAAATTCTTCAATTCTCCACAATTTCAATAATCTCCTAACGTGTCCCTCTGCCCTGGTCTCTCACCTGTATGAAGTTCATCTTCCACAGTGCCACATGGGGATTTTGTTTATATTTATGTGTTTTTCTTTGCTATTCAGATAGAAAATAAAGCAGTAGCCTGTAAGGGAAACATACACAGAGTCACAGTAAAGCTAATGAAGCTTACGTTTCAGGATTTCTCGCTTCCAAGGGTTTCTTGCAAGACTGACTATTTTTTAAAAATTATTTCTTAATGCAAAGCCCAAAACAATATCAAAGCTCCCCCCCACTAAAACTTAGTTTATCTTTTATCTAGAGTTAAATTTGTTAAAGGGCTCTTTTGGATTAGAAAACACAAGAATACAGGAAGGCAACTGACTAGAAAGAAGTAAAGCATTCAATTAAATTTGCATTTTTCTAATAAACATTAATAGCATGTAATGTTATATTCTTATTAAAATTTCAATGATTTTTCACCAGTGAGAATAGGGAAGATATATTCAAGTCACAATTCACCATTCTTATAAAGGTGTACATTATAAGGTGTACATTATAATCTTTGTACATTACCTAAGGTAGATTCTCCTTTCCTGGACCATTCAGTATCAACATTGTTAAGAAATAAAAATGATCTGAGATTTTTGCCTTAATTGCCAGCCAACAAGTAAGTTTGTCACAGTTTCCTGGTTGTTAGAGAAAGGCATGAACATTTGGATCTGAGATAAAAGACTTCATTACTGCCAGGCAAGCAGCATGAACATGTTCGCATTCATTCCCCGTATTCCATGGGAGCAATATAGATGGCTCGATAGATTCTTCACGGACAGTAGGTTTTTACAAAACCAAAGAAACCCAATCTTAGGAAATCCTAGTATTGTAAAGGGACCACAATCAAATCTGCCCAAACATTGGCCTAGGGGGAGTCATCATCATTATTAATTCGGAGAGCAAAGAAATCTGCCTTCTTCCCTGGAGAAAGACACTCTTTCTTCTTCCCATGTTTGCCTTCTTTCTATACAGTGTTGAAAAGACAGGCAGAAACAAGTGCTTTTAATGTCTGTGCTCAGAAGATGTGCAGAAATGTGAGAAACTAAGAGACAATTGTCTCTCAACAGTCATTATCACCCTCTCTTATTTCCATTGTCTGAAAATTTAAAAAGAACTACAAACATAAATAAATAAATTGATGACTCAGTGGATCCAATTCAGCAGTGGTTAAAGTAATAGGGAAAATAGGGAGATTTTTTTTTCTATTGCTTTTTAACACGGCTTTCTAATTAATGAGTCTCAGACTACTTCAAGAAAAAGTAATTGACACATAGAAAATTGGCCAAGCATATTTATTATAACACTAGAGGCCTGGTGCACAAATTCGTGCATGGGTAGGGTCCCTAGGCCTGGCCAGTGATCTGGGCTGATCAGAGTGGTGGGAGGTTGGCCAGGGTGAGGGGCCACAGGAGGTTGGCCGGGGGGAGGGGCCATGGGAGGCTGGCCGTTGGCCCCAAGGAGGGAGCAGGCCCTTGGCCACCGTGGAAAAGGTCTGCATCCACCGCCACCCACCCTCAGTTCCCCATCCCAGCCCGGGGCCTGAAGGCCCAGACAGGGTTGGGAGAGGAGGTGATTGTCTCCAGGCCAGGTGCAGAAAGAATGGATGCTGACGCAGCCATCAGCACCCCGCCACTGCGCGGTTCCCCTTCTCTCCCCCTCCTCCGGCCCTTGCGGCCATGCTGCCACCATGGTGGGTGGGCGGCAGGCTGATCAGGCACTGCAGGCTGGAGGGAGAGTTGGGAGGAGGGGCCATGGGAGGTTGGCTGGCTGGGGGAAGGGTCCGCAGGTGGTTGGCCAGCCACAGGAGATTGGCTGTGGGAGCACACTGACCACCAGGGGGCAGCTCCTGCATTGAGCATCTGCCCCTGGTGGTCAGTATGTGTTATAGTGATTGGTTGTTCCGGTCATTTGGTTGTAACGTTCGCTTAGGCTTTTTATATATAGATGTTAGGTTTAATGAGAATATTGCTCACATAGATTTTAAATAAAAATGTCTTTTTCTGTGACTTATGGGATATTTTGAATCTTCCAACCAATGCCATGTTTCCTCAGTCATAAGCTTTCCTTTTCACATTGTAGGGTTCTGAAGTTTAGATGCATAATGTAGTAGCAAATAAATTGATAGATTATTTTGCAACCTGTGGTTCCTTAGTGTTACCATCATAACTAGCTACTTATGGATATTAATAATAGGAATAAAGGAAAGGACAGATATTATAAGAATGGTCAGCTGGGCAGCTTCACCAGGAAGCTGAAACTTCACACTCCCCAGAGAACCACAGGTCCATTCCCTGCAAATCATTAGGGAAATGGGTTCAACAAAGGAGAAGATGAACACATGCACAGTGAAGTGAAGTCAGGGTGACATAGGGAAGGTGCTTTCCTGTCAGTCTATCCTGGGGAACAAAGATCATTGGCTAGGAGGGTGGACTCCAATGCAAGCACATGAAAATTTCAGAATACATAATCCCCAGACAAAGGAGTTTTCCCTCTCTCCTGTTTCCCGTTTTGCTCCTGGTTCTTTGCACTCGTTTGTTCTGTGACCTGTGCTAGCCCACCATGTGTCCCTAGAAGCTGCATGGCCAATAGCCATGTGAACCTCACATGCGATGGATTGCAGCTGGGAACACAAGCTAACCTAGCAAGATGCAGGACTGGACTCTGCAAATATGGAAGAAAGGCTCTGGGCAATGGTTTTGATTCTGGCTCTGCTGAAAACAAAATGGGACTTTCCCCTGGTGGGACAGAAGGGGATGGGACCTTGGAAACTCAGGGGTTTAATTCCACAGAAGTAAAGCTTTCCACAATATCTCATCCTCCCCTGGGGGCCTCAGGAAAGTCTTATTCCCATAGCACCACAAAAAGCCCACCTCCATTGGCAATAAGTGTGGACATGGAGAACACGCCACTGCTAACATTAGATGTACAGAGACTTTATTTCTTAGTGGGTTTACATATTCACAGTCACAAAACTTATTTGCGCAAACTACTTTGTTTTAATATTCAATTTATTTTCTGACTCTAAGTCCTCTCTCTATTTGATGCATAAAGACAACATAATCACTTTATTGCAAAGCAAATCACATTCTATATTTCCTCAGAAATTGGGGTAATTCAGGAACTGAATTTCCCCTACTGGTGTGTTTTTATTTTTTTCTAAGCTGAGGTAAGAAGAGGCTTATGCAAATGATACCTTAATGGTGAAGGGAAGAGGTAACCTCACTTGGTCTTGATTGATCTCTTTCCAAATATGAGTTGTTTTAATAAAAATAAATCAGTTTATCTTATGCTTATAATTATGATATTCAGAACAATATTCAAATAAATATTAATTTACTTATAAGATGAACAATTTAGATAAATCTTGGTGTCACAGACACTTTAACTTGATGTTTCCTTAGTCTTCTACTTACTGATTTTTGAAGGCTCTTAGTCCTGAAAGCCTACCTTTGGACTCTCTGATGGATGACATGATGGACTCACTCTTCCCTAGACCAATCCACACTGGTCTAATTTTTAGGATGTGGTTAATGAAGAGAAAGACTTCAGCCCATGTAGTTAAAAAGTTACTGAGGCCCAGATGAGATCGATATAAAAGTAATAATTATGAGTTTCTTTATAGAATATAGAATCACTGCCCATTGAAGGAATAGCATTACTGCAACATTTATTCACTACCATTTCTTTGCTTGAAAAATTATTAGCCTGTGTTTTGGATTATTTACCTACTAGAACACAAATTCTATCTGTATCTTGAGAATATTATATTGATTGATGAGAAAAAAATTTTCATATCCTTAGGTAAGAAAGATGTATGTGATAAAATGAAAAACTCCTTTCAATTGCTGTACACTGAAGATGATTAAACACTCCCTGGAAAAAAATTATACACATTGTTGTTGGATTTTTACAAAAATGTAAAAATCTTGAAAAGTTACAATCACTGTAATGTATAAAATAGTTTTCTGGAAGTAGCCAAAAATCAAAATCAAAGTTCATTAAAGAATAACAATAAATTCCAGTATATTAATCAAGCATAGGAATTTGTTAAAAGAAA
Organism: Myotis brandtii; assembly: GCF_000412655.1. Taxonomy (NCBI): domain Eukaryota; kingdom Metazoa; phylum Chordata; class Mammalia; order Chiroptera; family Vespertilionidae; genus Myotis; species Myotis brandtii. The sequence goes on from NW_005370992.1 coordinate 370,902, forward strand.
CAAAAGGAAAAATTGAGTAAAAGCAAAATTTAAGAAATATGTGTATATCAATCCTAAGAGAGGAAGAGACCCAGGCAAAGATCTAGTTTGAATTTTACCTAAAATTTAAACAATCAAAACAAAACTGGAAGTTCATTAGTAAACATCTGACATATATGTAAATGCATTTGTGAGGTCAGTTAAAATGTTTAATATTGGAGGTAACATTTTTTATTGTTGACAATATAAATATGATAAATATAAATTTTGAAAGCATGCAGCATGCTGTTTAGAACAAGTTTCTCGAAGAAATTTATGGACCAAATGGACCAGAAATATCCTTGGACCATGGTAGGGCACACATATAATTGAAAATTATGTCTAAAAAAGTGTGACAAAAACAATGTATGCTATAAATATCAAATCACTGAAATACAAAATTTTGTTGCAAATTGATTTTGAATAGAAAGCACAATTTGCCATATTGGATTGCATTTGAAATGAAGAGTATCAAGCAAAATATTATTATTTCTGTCAAGTTTCTGTTCCTGTAGAATTATTCTATTATTAAATATCAAAATAAGTAATCTTTGCAAAATCACTAGGAAGTTTATTCTCTCAAACAGTCATTATGTAAAAAAGAGACAGAATATTAGGGTGGATTAGCTACATTCACATTTCACAATTTTGGACAATATGAGATAACAACAGAAAAACAGAAGCTTCTACAAGGTGAAGAGATCACAAGATCATTAATGTAATGCATGAGAAACTTCATTGCGTGTAAAATTGAAAGACTAGTTTTAAATTTTGAAAATAATAATTTATAATAGAAACAACATAAAAACAATATTTGAACCTAATTCAACTTCCTACTTTTTGCCAATTTAAACTTGCTGTTAACAATAATGATGACATTTTTTACCTCAAAAAATATCGAGCCTCCAAAAGCAAGAGCAGTCTTTTTTTCTGACCTTTACATAATGTAAAACACAATAAAATATTTTCTCTTAATATTAGTATACACACATGGCACATATAGCCCCTGTTTGTTGTCTCTAGAATTTATAAAATATTCACAAGTTGTAATATACCAAGAGCCTCCCAAAAAACATCTCTATGACTTACTAGATCTAGATCTAATAGATCTAAATAAAAACATCACTACCTTTTCCCAGCAACTAGACTTTAGAATTTTTCTAGTATTTAGTAGTTTTCTTGGCCTATTCTGTGTGTGTGTTACATGCCATTGAGTTGGCTCTGGTTCCTGGAGATCCCAGGAATGAGTCAGGTCCACAATATTCTATCCTCAACAGTCATGCTCAGAGCCTATAGACTTATGCCTATGGATCCTTTTATGAAGTCAACTCATTTCATATTGGTCTTCCTCTTTCCCCACTGTCTATATTTTTCTCAGCACTGTTGCTTTTCTCCAGAGAACCCTGCCTTCTCATGATGTGCCCAAGGTAGGTCAGCTTCAGTCTTATCTTTTTTTTTTTCTTTTTTTTCTATCACCAACAATTTTCAGGCCCACTTATTTGCCTTTCTGGTGGTCCAGGGTATTTGTAGAGCTCCCCATTAGTACCATATTTCAAACAAATCATTTTTTTTCTCAGCAGCCCTCTTCACTGCCCAACTTCGTACCCGTCTATAGCATTTGGGGTGTGGATGATCTTAGCCTTGGTCTCGAATGACACACCTTTGCTGTTGGTGATCTTTCCTAATTCTCCCATTGCTGCCATTCCGAGTCTCAGTCTTCTCTTGACTTATTGGCTGCAGTGATCATTTGAGTGGGTGACTGAACCAAAATAAGCTAAACCTTTAATAATTTTGCTGTGTTCATTGTCCATGTTAAAGTGGTGTATTTCTTCTGGCCTGCATTACCTTACATTAGCACAATTATAATGTGGCTTATGGTATATTTTTCTGCTCATTATATTAAATATGTTTAACCACAATTAAGGGAGACTATATAAAATGAGATGCATTCATACACAATATGAGAAAATACAAAAAAAGTACCTGGACAGTAATTTTTAAGCAAATAAGTACATTTGAAAAGTACTTGAACTATACTAAACCTAACTATTCTCAATGAGAAACTACTCAGGAATAGACCTTGCTTTTTAGAAAATTGATTCTTCATTTTATTAGCTCTTCTGAATTGGCCAGATGACTTATGCAACTTCTGTGTGTCTATGTGTGTGTTTATTTTTGTGTATGTGTTTCTTTTTATTGCAATTTTACTATTTCTCCTTGGAGAAGGTTACTATAGAAACTGCTGTTACTATTGATTTCTTAAAACAAGTTTCATTAAATATTACAGAACATTTCAGAGGCATTATTTTTACCTTGTAACTCCTTATTACACATTAGAGCTTAACATACACAGATATCATACGTTGTTATTTTATATAATGTGAAGGAAGCATTATAAAACAGTAAAATCCACTGAAAATTTTGTTAGCAATTAGAAAGAAAAATCAATAGTTCATTTCCTTTTATATGTTCAGCATTCATTTTTTATTCCTTCAGAGGTATGCTTTCCATCTCATTGCTGTGAGTAAGTGTTGGGTATTCTCCACATGTGCAATATTGCTTTCAGAGGTGTCATGTAATGCAGTGTGGACATGCAGTAATTTAAGTAATCCAAAGGCACCTGATTCTACCCCCTTTGAGCAATTACAAAGGCACTCATCTGTTGGATGCACGACATGTAAACTTGAAATTGTACGCAAGTGTCTCTAATATAGACTAATGTCTTTTTCTTTCACAATTACCATACTTTCCCACATGATTTTCCCTTTTGTTTTATGCACTTTGAGCTGCAGCCGCACTCTGATACCCATTCTGAAACGCATTGCATATTCTCCTTGTTTGTATACCTTTCTATAAGCGCTATTTTTTTTATTCATCCTCCCACTCTTACCAGATAAAACTCTAACTTATATTGCAAGCTTCATTTAAAATTATACTTTCATTTTGGGTGTATCAGTCCTGGACAGAGTTAATCAGTAATAAGATTCTTAAATCATATAAACCATATTCACTAAGCATACTTCATATATTATATTTCAAGTATTTGTATATGGTCTTAAATGAATTACCTAGGAATTTACATTCAGGTATAAAGAAATACACAACCAGCAAACAGCTGGTTTAACTATATTTAAAAAGTGGGAATTTCCATTTTGCCATTAGAAGACTTTCAAAAAAAAAAGAGTCATTGATACTAAATTTAAAGCTATGCAATACCCAAATAGATGGGGAATCTTTTCTCAACATCTGTTAAGCAAATAGGATTATCAAATCAATTTCAGTAAATTTCTCATTTCAAAAGATAGTAATGAAATGAGTAATTTCAAACACTGTTTTAAAATGTTAATAAATTGATATTGAAGAGGGGCATAATTTTTCATTAGCCAGTCATTCTTTTTTTGTATATACATTTTATTGAGTTTTTACAGAGAGCAAGGGAGAGGGAAAGGAATAGAAACATTGATGAGAGAGAAACATCCATCAGCTGCCTCCTGCATACTCCCTACTGGGGATGTGCCCACAAGCAAGGTACATGCCCTTGACCGGAATGCAAAGCACACACAATGCACCTTTCAGTCCGCAGGCCAAAGCTCTATCCACTGAGCCAAACAGGTTAGGCTAGCCAGTCATTCTTAAAAACTGAGATGCTTCCTAAATGAAGAAAAAACAAACTCAGGAACCTGGTCAGAGATGGCAAGAAATAGAAGATAGTTCACAATAAACTTTTTTTCTTGTCTATTTCTCTTCCCTATTATGTTTAAATTCTTCTGTGATTTTATAAATGCACGCATATGTAGGTATACATGTATACATATTATATACATATGCACATTACTTATAAATATCTATTTATCTACGTACAGACACCATCTACCCTATGCCCTGTTGACCAAAACCAGAAGCATATTCATCCAAGTATTTATTGGATTTTAAATTTGTTCTATTGGATTCTGTGGTTCCATATAACAGAATGGGATAGTGATAACTTACTTCTAAAAGTAAAATATTCTTATTTTTTGCCCGTGGTTATACTGCTTTACCATAAGCATTACCTTGGATAGTCCATGTGAATATTTTTTACATCCTTGCTCAATTCCCAGCTTTCCCTTGGAGCTTTCTAATATCAAAAAGCAGGCCCTACTCTATTAAAGCACACACAATGCACTGCAGTCATTTTCAGAAGGGCACCATCATTGCCCTTTGAAGGAGGGTGAAAAGGCTATGTTGTCTATCTGGTGCCACTAGTGAAGCTGCCATTTAAAAAATAAACATAAGTTTTTACCACGCCCCAGAGAATCTGGCTAAGTACATAGGAGGTCGAATCTGACCACTGAAAATGCTTTTAAAGTCACAGTCCTGGTTTCACAATCTTGAATTACTATTGACTTTCCTAGCGTTTTCTGATAGTTCATTCCAATGGGACTTATAAAAGTTTTGTGGCAAATTTCTTATGTGAGTTCTGAAGAGTGCCTTCTACTTATAGGTGGGAAAAAGTAATTTCTGAAACCTGGCTTAAGTGAATGTTGTTCTCAAATTTATCCCATTCAACCTTTTCCCCTGATGCATATCACTTTCTGTTTTATTCCTCTTTAACCATTATAGGACCAGAAATTCTGGATGAAGTAGAAGAAAACACGATGGGGTTGGAAGGAATAGAGTAAAGGTACTATTTCATTGTCATTTAACAGTGTATAGTAACCTTAAAAGTTAACACATATGACCCCTACTGTATATTAAGATAAAACAATGGCTTTAAAAATAATGCAAATAATGTATTAATTTCAAATAATGTATTAATTCCAATCTCAAACTACTACCTGTAATTATTAAAGACTTTAAATGTATAACCTCATAGTCATTAACTATAAAGGTGAAAAGCTAAAAGTGTCTACAAAGGTAATTTAGATTTTTTTTTCCTTTTTCAATACATCATCTGTATACTGTATTTTGTTCACCACCTCAAGTCCAGCCTGATCGCCCACAACTGCCCTCCCCTGCCAGCAATCTTGTGGTGGCCATCTTGTGATGATGTCACGCATGACGCCACCTAGGCTTTTATTATATAGGATATAGAAATTCACCAAATCAACACCTCTTACACTTCAAACTTACACAATGTTATATGTCAATTACATGTTAAAGCTGGGTGAACATAAAAATAAAACAAAAAAAAGAAATAATACCCATTGCTTGGCTAATGTTTTTAATAAACAATTGTCATTTATTTAATATTTATCAAACCTCTATTTGACAATTACATGTAGGGCACATAGAAAAAAAGAGCTTTCATGCCAATAGGAGACTTAAAAACAAATATGTAACACCATAATGTATGAATATGGATTGAATTTTAAAGAAATTAAGTTTAGTAAAGATTAAAATATAGGGAAATTGCAATAGATGGGACAAGCAGAAACACTTCCATGCAATTTGTTTTGATTTCTCTTTCCTATGACTTCTGCATCTTATAATAAACCAAATTAGCATACTTCCACTAGTGTCATTGTCATTTCTTTGAGATGACCTTAAATTCTAGTATTTCCATTGACTGAGCTACCCGACTAATAACAAGTCATTGAAATAAGATACATGAGATAATTAGGTAAAGTGACCAGTAACCAGTATATGTCCAGTCCTATGCAAATATCACTATTTGGGCAAGAAGAAAAATCAGAAAAATTAATTATGATTAAAGTCAATCTATGTTTTTAAAAATAATGAGATTGTTTTTCTAGATATGTTTGAAACATGAATGATTTAATATGATAACAGTAAAAGATGCAGTTTTACTCCTCAGCACCTAGAAAGTTAATAATTAAGTATGATATTGCAAAAAAGACTGTAGCAGTGTACCAATTTTGTTTAATTTTAGATATATTGCTCATATTTTATATCTATTCCATTTTAATTTAAAATGCAACTTCATTATTATTGAAAGATCTATAATAATAAAAGCATAATATGCTAATTAGACCAGACATCCTTCTGGACATTCTTCCTGGCATCCTTCTGGATGTCCTTCTGGACTAATCCGGGGCTGCACCCATGGGATAGAGGCAGCGACCGCAGCTGCGAGGGAGGGATCCAGGAAGCTGGACCCAGGCACCCAGCCCCTGGCTCTGAGGGATGGATACAGGCAGCTGCCACGGCTGCAAAGGCCTACTCTTGCACGATTTCATGCATCAGGCCTTTAGTATATTGTATGGTATTATTTTATATACAATTTAAACTAAATCCTACCCCATTTTCTACTTAACAAATGATTAAATTGCATTTTCTTATACTTAGCATAAAAGTGTAATTAAAATAAAAAGTTTGCTTTGCCCAGACAGCGTGGCTCCATGGTTGAACATCAATCTAAGAACCCGGAGATCACGGTTCAATTCCAGGTCAGGGCACATGCCCAGATTGCCGGCTCAGTCCCTGGTGGGGAACATGCGAAGCAATGAATCTCTCTCATCATTGATGTTTTTATCTTTCTCTCCCTCTCTGAAATAAATAAAAAAGAAATTTTTAAAAAAGTTTGCTTTTTAGATTTATGTGACAAAAAGCATTGCAAATGTTGCCCATTTATATTTGGCTACTAAAGTTTGTGAGTTGTAAATAGTTTCCAAGTAATTTATTGCAGAGTGACAAAGAGAGGAAAAGGCAGTGAGAGGATGATTCATCTGTAGCTCACATTCAAGCCACAACTTTCAGGAGCGCTTCTCAATTGATAAGGACTTAATGTATTGTCAATACTAGATGCTGAGCATCACCACTGAAAAGAAACATGACTTGTGGTGATCAATACTGATCACGGCAAGCAAAATTTTCTTTATGCTGAGTTTTAGATGAATCAGGAGTCTTTCTCACATTCTTCTACCACATCAGCAAGGATTATATATAAGTATAGATATGTAAACATACACGTACACACATATGTATATATATTATTACATATGCTAAAAATTATTTAATTTTATTAGCCAATGCTTGTGCATCATTTATTTTTTGCAATTTGATCACCTTGAAACACCTTCAAATAAAGATATTAGCAAGGAAATAGCACAGAACACCTATATATTGATTTTCTTAAAGTTTAAATATCTGGTACTTTTCAGCTCCCTCCTATGCAACATACAGAGTGTCCCCAAAAACTATATATACACTTTAAAGCTGGTAGTTTAATTTTGAAAATGAAAAGTGCTTTAATAAACACTGCCTTTATAATTATTCAAAGTGTGTGTATAGGTATTTTTAAGGACAAGCTACATTATCAGAAAAATGTAGGATTTACTAGTACTTGTACTAGCTTAGTTCACTAATTTTTATATGGTAATATCTGTAATATCTTACTTATCTGCTTGTTAGATTTTTGGGAACATATATTATCTGAAACAAAGCCAGAAACACAAATGACTAGAGAAAGTATCTCTAAGTAGTGAGGAAAAGTGGTCATCACAAACCCCCTTATAGGAGAATCATAAAACTATTACCCATTTACCTGCAGGTTAGAATCTGTTACTTAGAATTAGTGTAATATTAAGCCTGCTGAATTGACATCTTTAGTTTTCACATTTTCCCAGACAACTTTCAGTCCTTTCAGTTGCAAAGGCCTTGAGAGTAGATAATAAAAAAATTTACTGAACAGGGAGACATTAAAGGGAGTAACAACAAAGGCATGTGGAACATAATTTATACGGCACCTGGGCCATTTAGCATCAGGCCAAAAGGACTCCCGCGTCTCCTTTCCTTGAGGCAGGATGGAAATTGAAGTTTGTTAAGATTATGTGAAGTCTCCATTAAAGAAAAGTTAATGGTGGATTAGTCTATTTTAAAGAGGCAATACAACTTTCACTCTATTCTAAAAAATATGTGCATAATACCATTTAATTAAAACAGTTTTCATAGAGATAAGTTGTGAGTCAGAAATTTAACTAATTAGATTAATACCAAGGCAGATAGTACCAGAAAAGTAAAATATTGTAGAAGCTAATATAAAATAAAATGCATTACTTTTCTATCTTGTAATCAGTAATTTGAAAAGAAGCATATATTCTGACTCAGTTAAAAATTATGCTCTCCTATTCTTTGCACAGAAATTACAGGCCTTGAATCAGCTGTATATTTAGATTTGACTGTACTATAATGAAGGTTCTAAATTTAATTGACATTATTTTCACTTGCTATTTGAATTAATAAAAAAAACAAGTTAGGAAGACACATAACTGGGTATTTATATATGTTATTATAAATGTTATTACTAGAATATTCCAGAACTTTATTTTTGGCTATCTTTTGACTTTGAGCTGTCAAGGTAAAGTAGAATAAGGAAAATGGCTGCTTATTAATCACTTATTTCCTGTCCATTAGTAACGGTGTTTTGTCAAAATTGCAAATATCATTTAAAACAGTTTACTAGTAATTCATACACTTTTTCCTACCTTTTGTTTTCGTTATTTTTATAGTGGATTATTTGGACAGTGTTTAATCTTCCTACCAGAATTACAGATTGAGTTTTACCACAATATTTTTTTAAAAAATCTTGTACTGGCAGATAATAAGTAAATGGTCCTTAAATAAAAAATATGGCAATCTGTTATCTAATGTCAATTAGTTGTTTTTTATTTTAAAAAAAGAAAAAGCATGGTAAAAAATCTATTTGGAGATAATCTTTTAGTGTAGTCAATTGGAATTCTTTTTCCTTTTTTTTTTTTTTTTTTTTTTTTTTTGTTGTTGTTGTTGTAGTTAATGTAAAGCACTCCAGCTACCTCCTGAGTCTCAGGTCTCTCAGTGATATATTCCATGCAAAATAATTGTATTGGCTTTTTAAAATGTTGTCTTCATATCTTCCAACTATAACCTTAATAGCCATTAGTAGTTTAGGTACTTATTTACTAGTATAAAAGGATAAATCAAATGTTTCTATTAATGAAAAAGCAGACCCACAGCATAATTCATCTTCAAAATGACTGCATACATCATAGGTTTCTTAAATGTTTTTTGTTTTTTTGGTGTCATAGATTGTTAGTTTTTCTTACCACTTTACTGAAATGGGAGAGAATTTTCTGTCTTTATATAAATCTTTCACAGCCATGTTTTAGAGACTGAGGGAAAGTAGTAGACCTTACTCATTTTGTATCCAAGCATTTAATATAGCTTCTTGCATTCAGTAAGCCCTTAGGAAATGATGAATTAATGAAGGTGTTTATAAATAATTAAATAATTAGAAAAAAACTGTTGGATACTATTTATTTCATATTCCATACTTTATATGAAAACCAAGCCTAGAAAAATGTATTTATGAATATCAAATTTGACATGTATATTTTATACATTTTATGCTTTTACAAAGTGCAAAGTAACCTGGTGTGCAACATGTTCACAGTCATTTCCTTCACATGAGGTCTTGTTTTTTCTGGTCATTTTAATTAATCATATTACATTTAAATTAAGAAGAAATATGAGAACATATATCTGCTTTTCTCTAAGTTAACCTATATATCCCAGAGTGCCGTCATCCATCTGTTGAGTATATAATTCTATATTTTTAATTTTAATTATTATTGAACTGTTTATCTTCAATGAAAACTAACTGCTTTTATGCTCTGTCATACCAAATACCAACTCAATTACATTAAATATTCATAGAATATTTGTTATATATAACTCACTGTTTGGTTGAAATACATGATTTAGACTTTGCTTTAATTTATGTATTTTATTGGTCTTAGTCATATTTTTTCAATGATGAAGATATTTATAGATGGTAGCCAGAAGCTATCAAATGTTTATATGTAGTGGGAATTTTGTTTTAGGTACTTTACAAAGCAATTTTTGTTTTATAAGTTTATCTCTATTGTTGAAATTATTACAATGTGCCCTTTTTCTCCTGATTGACCTCCTCCATACTGCACCTGCCCCCTCCCCCACCCACTGGCCTTCATTGCACTATTGTCTGTGTCCATGGGTTATGCGTATATGCATATAAGTTCTTGTTTAAAAAAAATGAATTTGCCATACTTAGCTCTGGTTTTCTAGATATTATACCCTAGCTTTATGAGTTCAAAAATATGCTGCAGCCAATTAAAACTTAAAAAAACTATTTGTGGTACTGTGACTTTCCAAGAGGAAGCCTGTTTTTGATCCCTGATACAAACTTAGAAGACTAAAAGTAATTCAGTGGACCTACTAGCCTTAAAACAGAATCTTATGATTTCACTGCTGATTTTCATACCTTTCCCTATTTTCTAGCTCCATCTGACTGAGGCAACTTGCCCTGGATAGAAAGGGTTGTCCTTACTCATTTGATAGCCCAATATATAACACAATGCCTGGAACAAAGCATTTAAGTGGAAAAATGAATGTCCCTTAAGGACTCATTTGATTCTTGCAAAAGTTAGGTAAGTTCTTCACATGTATAAACTCTTAATTTTCACTACTGTCCTAATTTTATCCCCACTGGAACTTTCAAGATGAAAAAAAATTACACAGTAAAGTTTCAGAGCAACTGAAAAAAACAAAAACAAAAAAACAACAATCCTGAGAGTTATTCTTGACACCAATATGATGATTTTATATTCAATTAGCTTGCTAGTATTTTTGATATCACATAAATACCTTTCATATATCTTTCCTTCTCTCATTCCCAATGCTACTGTCTTATCTCAGTCCAGGCCACTTTGGATAGTTTATTACAAGAGTAATTCCTTAAATATTAATGGCTATTATTTAACAAAAAAGTACATTATTTTTAAAAATAGTTTTGAAAATTCACATGTAAAAATAGTTAAACAAATTTCCCCATGGGAGGGTCTATTAACTCTAATAGACATCCCTTTGGAATTACTGAGGCAGACATGAAATGTAAACACTTTTCCAGACAAGAAATCTTACTCTGAAAAATGGATTATGGAGATAGGGAAAGACTAAAATTTTAATAAATAGTTGGGAAATGTTTGTCCTAATCAAATCAATCAATTGTGAAAGCCTAATTTTAATTGGTCATAGTGGGATCACAGAGAGTGGGGAAATTCAAGAATGATTAAATAGATAAAACTAAAATCATAAGTTATTGTCCTGGCCAGTCTTGCTCAGTTGGTTGGAGTGTCATACCATGCACCAAACGGTTGCAGGTTCAATTCCCAGTCAGGGCTCACACCCAGGTTGCAGGTTTGATCCTTGTTCAGGGCTCATATCGTGGCAACCAATCAATGTTTCTCTCTCACATCTATGTTTCTCTCTCTCTAGCTATTAATTAAATAATAGCTAGAATCAATTAAAAAACATGTCCTCAGGTGAGGATTAAAAAAATCATATATTATTATTGACAATAATAAAAGAGAGACAGAGACTACCTTGAGGAAAGAAGTATAGGGTAACCATTTATCAAAATGATGAGAATATTTGGTAGGGGAAACTGAAACCTTAATTTCAGACTTGTGCATCTGTTGCTGGTGGAAATGGGGTCCTTCCATGGAATTGCAAGAAAAGCATTTTGGGGATCCAGGCATAGGAAGATGAAGTTTAGTGGTAAGATTTATTGAAACAGAGGAAAGACTGTCCCCAGGTTCCTGATGACTTATCTGCCTGTGCCCCCCTGTGAAAGAAGGCTAGCCTTGTCTTCATCAAGCCCAGAAGCGGGGCCAGGCTCCACAAATTCTGTGCCGTTGGTTCTTAGTTCAGTTCAGCCTCTGTCCGCATCAGGCTAGCTTAGCCTCTGGTCCTAGTCGTGCTCTCGCTTGTGCTGCATTGCCACACCCAGCACTCAGGTTTGTGCTTGGGGCCCACGCTTGGAACATGCAGAGCGTCTAGGCCTGCAAGGCTGCTGTGGAGAAAACACATGCTACTGGGGAAGAGGCTTGGTTAAGCTCTGATTCTATTACCTCGGGCTTGGGAAGGTCCAGGCACTCTTTCAAACGAACCAATCAATTTCCAGCTCCTACTTGCGCTTGTTCTGGGCCCTCCCCATAACCAATCCATTTCCTGGACCTTCCAGGGTTCTGTGTCCCTTATGCAACCCAATCCCTTTCCCAGGCTAGGCTCCCCCGCCTTTAGGGTTCTCATTTTGGCTCCTACTGCCCATGCTCCGTGTGCCATCTTGGCTTCTATTGGGCAGAGGAAGACCCCGGTAATCCCAGTCCTGGAGGGTCAGCTGTTTCCCAGAGAGATCCTTCCTCCCTATATGGGGGAATGGAGGGCTGCTAATCCTCTTGGCAGGGCAATGCTGCTATATCCTGGTGTGTGTGTGTGTGTGTGTGTGTGTGTGTGTGTGTGTGTGTGTGTGACGCTATAGCTTCTGACCTAATTGTGAGATATCTAAGTGAGAAGGTCTGTGATCTAGTACTCAAGAAAGTAATCTGTAAAAGAGAGTCCTACTTGCCTATGATCATAGGAGGTTATGATACTTTCTAAGTTGCCATGTTCACACACAGAGAACAATTAGTGAGAAGATGAGAATCAGTGGAAAGGGATCCAGAGGAAGCCCAGTGCATAGCACTATGGCACAGAATTGAACACAGTCTCTTTTTGCTTTATTTCAGTAGCTGCAGCAACACCAAGAAAGTTAACCTGCTTAAAATCAAATGTATAAGAATGGAGAATTTAAACTAGATTTTTCATTATTGATTTCAGAGAGGAAGGGAGAGGGAGAGAGGGATGGAAATATCAATGATGAGAGAGAATCCTTGATTTGCTGCCTCCTGCACACCCCACACTGGGGATCCAGCCCACCACCCAGGCATGTGCCCTGACCAGGAATTGAACTGTGGTCTCCTGGTTCATAGGTTGAGGCTCAACCACTGAGCCACGTTGGTTGGGCTAAACTAGATTTTTATAATTTTCAAGCTTCTCTTTGTCCCCTTGAAACAGATAAAAAAATAAGTCTTGAAAGAATGGTGATAATTATATAAAATGTGGGCCATTGAAACTATAGTGTTCTTTCAATTTTCAAAGTTTTATTATTTTTAGGTATTTTAATTACATCACATGCTATATGATTGTGGCACAGAGTGTTTCAGAACCAATGCTGATGTTGACACTGCATTGGTTATGTCATCTAGAATCCCAAAATACTGAGGATAAAAGTGTATAGCATCATATGTCATGTTAAATATGGCATACTCTTTATGCATGTACATTTTGGCTATTTTATTCTATCAGGAGCCAGTTTAAAACACATTATATGAGATATAGGCAGAAAGCTCAATAAAGTCATTGTTATAAGCTTTTTTACACTTATGAAAAGGAAACGGAATTATTAAATCTTTCCATGGCCTCAAATTAGATAATACACTATGCCTCAGGGAAGGGAAAAAGAAACAGAATTAAAGTGAATTTTTTCTAAAGGAAATTCAAAGTAATTTGAAAGAGACTGAGACTGTAACAAGATAGCAGCTCTCGCATATACCTATTTGTGTAATTTGCCTCGAATATGTTTTTTTTTTCTTAATTGGACTTAAAAGTGGAATCTTTTATAAACAGAAGTTTGCCTCGGCATTAAAATAAAATGCAGCTATGGGTTCTCAGCAGGTATTTTAGTGTGCTTCTGTAGAAACATTTTATGAGTCAGAAGGCACAGTCATGCAAATAAGATTAAAAAGAAAACCTGACTTGCCCTGCCTTATTTGGCTTTTCTACAAGCTCTTCTTTCTTTTATTTTCCCCCAAGGAAAATGACCGTGAATATGGAAGTTGGGCTGAGTTAATCATAAACCATTAATGCCAGAATATCCAGTAAAAGTAAAAGTTTGGTTAATCATCCCAAACATTTAGTTTTCTTTTATATTTTTAGTGCAGTTTTATGTTTACAACAAAATTGAGGAGCAGATATTTCCTATATACACCAGAATCCACACATACATAGCCTCCCCCATTATCAAAATCTCTCACCAAGCCTCGCTGGGTGGCTCAGTTGGCTGTAGTGTTGTCCTATATGCCAAAATGCTGTGGGTGCATCCTAAGTCAGGCATGTGCGGGAGGCAACTGATTGATGTTTCTCTTTCACATTGATGTCTCTTTCTCTCTATCTCTCCCTTCCTCTCTCTAACATCAGTAAATACACTCTTGTGTGAGGATTTAAAAAAAAAATCACTAACCAGAAATGTACATTTGTTACCAAAGATAGACCTGCATTGACGCATCTTAATCCTCAAAGTCCATAGTTTACCTTAGGGTTCACTCTTGGTGGTTTTCAGGTGTTTTCTGATGGGTCCTCTGTAATATTTCTTTTTATTTTGTGCTTAGACTGTATCTTTGATAACTTGTATTTTCCAACAAAGTGATTTTAACTAATCAATATTTATTGAATACTTTATTCAAACATCTTTCTCTCAAAGGCACCATACAGAGATGAATCAGACTTAAAATCATCCTGTTTCTCACTAGTTAATATTAGGCATATGTATAACTAATTATAGAGACAAAGAGCATGTCCAAAGTGTCCTAAAAGGAGTGTGTATCAAGAAGTTGTCAGGGAAGAGAGACTGTGTCCTCTTTTTGTTGGATGATAAAATAGATATTTTTTTTAAAGCCCATAAAGAGAAACTACAATTTGGAAAAAAATAACTTTCACATGAAAAAAAGGAGTATGCTGAGCATTATAAATGCAGTAAACACTTTAATCAAATACTGTTATCCCACAATTCATGAAGCTACTAAAAAATCCTTAATGGTTTCTACTATCAAACAACTTTAAAGACATTTAAGATTTATAGACATTCAAAATTTTCCATAACCTACTCTCTCTAAAAATAAGGCATACTTTCTTGCCGAAACTGGTTTGGCTCAGTGGATAGAGCGTCGGCCTGTGGACTGAAAGGTCCCAGATTCGATTCCGGTCAAGGGCATGTACCTGGGTTGCGGGCACATCCCCACTAGGAGATGTGCAGGAGGCGGCTGATCGATGTTTCTCTCTCATCAATGTTTCTAACTCTCTATCTCTCTCCCTTCCTCTCTGTAAAAAATCAATAAAATATATTTAAAAAATAAATAAATAAAAAATAAAAATAAAAATAAGGCATACTTTATAACATATGATCCCATTTTTACCTTCTATACCATATTACTGATGTTTTCCCTGATATTTTCACCTCAGAATAATAATATCTGTCTCCAACTTGTAAATCAGTGCCTGTATATGCAAAATATTGGCCCAATTTTTTCTTACTCTGGAGCCATGAAATCCTAAGTAATCACCATAAAATAGCCATTTGTCTGGATTTAGAACCAAAGTAAAAATTTATTTATCATCCCAAGAATATGCAAAATATTCATATAATAAACCGAGGCATTATTCAATCTGCTTATCTCAAAGAGCATACTCACTTAACCAAAGAACATGGCTCATCGCAGATCTACTGAGAACGTATTTAAAAATAAGCCTGAGGTCTCCACAGGCAAGAGGGCAAAGAAGATGGTTCTTTCTCATGGTTGCACTTATCTGAATAAAAGCACTTGGCTCATTCTGTAATTCCAGAATGCAATGGGGGCAGATGTAATAGCAAAGACTGTATTGCAGATTAGCTTTGTCTAATCAGTTCAGTTTCCCTTAACTTTATTATGAAAATATAAATTTTTAGAACTAACTTAAATAGAATTGAAATAATGGTAGATACCTTTATTTTGCACAGACTAGTTTTTTTTTATAATCCAGAAAATAAAAAGGAAAACAATAATGATTATCTTAAGTAATTATTTAGAGGATATACACATATATTTGTTACTTATTAGGATCATAGGTGTATTGATGCTATTTTCTTTATAGTAACTTAAAAGCTTACTAAGATTGACAAGTACTAAGTAGATCATTTATTTAACAAATAATTTTATGTTGCTTTTGTAATTTATCTATTCAATGCAATTACATATCTTGAAAATAAAAAATATATAAATGTGGGCATTTGGATAAACAGACATTATTAGCCCATTAATATAACAAACCAAACAAAACAATATACTGTTGGAGAGAGACTACCTAGAAGTAAAAAAAAAAAGCTATTAAATTAAATCCAAGGTAGCTGAGGACCACTTCAATTAACTTGAACCTAGGTTACCTAGTGAAGAATCCATTCTTTTTTTCACTAGAGGACAAAAGAGATCTAAGAATTTGAAAGAAGTATATTTTTTGTTATGAGTAATAATCTCTCAAAAGTACTTTAACACTTTACAATTTTGATCTGCTTGCCATTTAAATGCTATAAAAGCACAGTAATATAAATAGAACTTTGAATCATTTTAACTCATTTTTGCAATACAGTGAAAATAAAATTAATTAAATAAATATTTTTTGAGAATCAACTTTATGATTTAGACACAAAATTAAAAACCATTCCCATTAAGAAGCTCAGAGCCTAGTGGGAAAGATGACACATATAAATATAATTGTAGGAGACTTTTGACATCCTTCAGGCAATGTCTCCAGACTTTGGTTGAACAAATTTTTTAATAAAGAAATGCTGGCTTCAAGCTCTCTTCTAACACATACATCTGAAATAAGAGATATGTTTCCTATATATGGCTCCTTGCTAGTATTCAAAATGTGGTCCAGACTTTTTTAAGCTTTCTCAAGCTTTCAGTGGCTTTCCGAGGTCAAAACTACTTTTGAAAAGACACTAAGACAGCCTGGACTGTGTGGCTGTCAGCAGGTGCGAGCAGGGCCGGCGCGGTCAGCACGTGGGAGCTGTGGCAGTGGAAGTGGGGCTGCTGACAGACAGGGGACTGGGGGCCATGGTGGGAGGGGCTGGGCGGGGGCATGGAGGATGGGTCGAGACCCGCCCCTGTGCCCACCACAGCCTTGTGGCCCACAGTTCTTTTCAAGGTGCATGAATTTGTGCACTGGGCCCTAGTAAATAAATAAATAAATTGATTATGCATTTTCTCCACCTGTTGCTTTATGGGTCCCTCCAAAAAATGATTGTTAATCTAATTCAGAGTTGACTAATTAATAAGGTGCAAAAATCTGTCCATTTTTAGATAACCCCTTGGAATATAAATAAGTAAACTGAAAATAAAGAGAGAAGAAGAGCAATGCTCTTAATTTAGCAAGAAATGATTTCATCATTTAGAGCAATTGATATTTTCAGAAATGCTTTGGGAATAGACTTGCTGAATTTGTGCTTTGGAGAATTTAAGTTTTCTCATAGTAGTTCTAAAATCAGTTCTTTTTTAAATTAGGGCATATAAGCAAATTCAATTTCAGAATGTTATTGTAGTCAACTGAACCCATTTCTCTAAAGCTAAGCTTTCCTTTTTTCTTCTTATAGAGAAAAACAATATTTGTCTCCTCCCAGTAGTTCTAAAATCAGTTCTTTTCTAAATTAGTCAGGTCATATAAGCAAATTCAGTTTCAGAATTTTATTATTCTAGTCAACTGAACCCATTTCTCTAAAGCTAAGCTTTGCTTTTTTCTTCTTATAGAGAAAAACAATATTTGTCTCCTCCAATGTTTATAAAATACCAAATTTTAAGGTATGACTCAAACATCTAGGGTTTTCAGGGTATCTAAGAAGCTCAAGAAACTTTTGTTTAAAGTAATGATATGTATACCTATGTTTCCATATCATTAATTATCACTAAATATAATTGTATAGCTTATGATAGTAACTTGAATTTATCTACAATATGTCTACTTGGTTAAGGCCTGGAAACATCAGTTGGAAAACTAAAAGCTAAATATAAATTCAGGTTTTAAGCTATATAATTTGTTATATTATTTTTATAAGTGGAGTAGGGTATGTGATGATCTAGATTGGTGCTTTACAAATCATTCAACCTAAACATCTCTGAAAGTAGAACATTTTTTAACCCAAGGATACAGGGGAAAAGACTGAGGTCTTTCTCTAAATCAGGATGTTTTAATGACATGTATTTAAAAATTTAGATAATATATATATTTAATTTGCACAATTCCCAGACCTAAAGAACTTTCAGGTAGAAGTCCTATTTATCCATATGTCAACTAATTATCTCTATTTCTTATTATTTAGCAAGTTTGGAAACACTGAAATAATCTATTTGCATTACCATAAATGAGATTGAAAGTGATGTGGTTCTTCACACATCAGTTCTTGCAGCAATGCCAATAGCAATGCTTCTCAAATGTTAAATTGCACGTGACTCACCTAGGGACCTTCTCAAAATTCAAAGGATTCACTTGGTCAGTGGAGGAGCTTGAGATTCGGCATTTCTAACCACCTTCCAGGAGATGAATTGCTGATGGAATTATGCCTTACAGAGGATTCATTCCCCTGAACAGTTTTTCAGTAAAACAACTGGTTTTCTTTGCACTTTTAAAATTTTTAACATTTTAAAAATTGAGGTGAAATTGACATAACATAGAATCAACAATTTTAAAATGAGTAATTTAGTAACATTTAGTACATTCAGTGTTATACAACCACCTCCTCTATCAAGTGACAAAACATTTGATCACCTTAAAAGTAAACCGAACACACACTAAGCAGTTGTGACTCCTTTCTCCTTACCCCCAGTCCCTGACATACACCAATTTGCATTCTTTGTCTATGGATTGACCAATTTTGAATATTTCATATAAATATAATTATATAGTATGACTTTCTATCTCTAGATTCTTTAATTCAACATAGTGTTTTTGAGGTTAATCCATGTTGCATTATGTATCAACTAGGGGCCCAGTGCATAAATTTGTGCACCTTGAAAGGAACTGTGGGACATGAGGCTGCAGTGGGCACAGGGGCGGGTCTTGGCCCATCCTCCACGCCCCCGCCTGGCCCTGCCTGCCATGGCCAGCCCCTGGTCCACTGTCTGCTGGCAGTCCCGTTCCTACTGTCACTGCTCCCACATGCTGACAGTGCAGGCCCCGCTCGCACTCACTGACAGCGCAGAGTGAATGGGGCCTGTGTCATCAGCAGGTGCAAATGGCAGCTGCTGCCCCGATCACCCTTCAGGAACACGGGGAGGTGGAGAAGCCCTCAGGGGCTGCCTCTCACACCTGATGATGGCGCCGAGCAATCGGGACCAGTGCTGGGCACTGGCAGCAGGTGCGAGTGGTGGCTTCGGCACCGGCAGTGGTTATGAGCACTGGGTGGGACCGTGGGGCGCAGGAGTAAAGAATTTTCAGTAACCACCAGAGGCTCGCCCCAATGACAGGGACTGGTGCCCTGGCTTGGTCTGGCACCCCACTCACCTGCTCCACCATCCTGCCACAGCCAACACCCACCATGTTTCGTGCTCTGCCGCCTGCTCTGACACCCACCATGTTCTGTGCACGAACCCAGCACAGGTCATAGCAACCAGTTGTTTGGTTGTGTGGTTGTTCCGCCATACAGTCTATTTGCGTATTAGGGTTTTATATATATAGATGTCTTTGTGACCACCAAAATGTAAGTTTTACAAAGTCAAAGGTTTTAAAAAATACATATTTATTTTTCACAGAAATATCTCCAAGGCTTCAAACAGTGTTTAGGCAATGTTCAAAATATTCATTGGTTGAATAAATCAATGTTGGGAACAAAACAAAACTAATTTCATACAGGCACTATTTCCTCATCATCATTACCAACCTTCCTCAAACATATCTCCAGTTGGCATTCCTAAATAAATCCAGATAGACAAGTTGATAAATATAGAGATCCAGATCTTCTGATTTTATTGCCAGACATTTGCACTGAATTAGAATACATATGTAGGTGTCTGAGAAAAGGCAAGTGAAAAAAAAGATAAAATATGTAGTTTTGAGATTTGGCATGGATCACCAAGACATTTTTTAAGATCAATTTGGAGCACCAAGGAATGATGCAAAGTTATTTGACAAGATGTGAACATAAACTTTTAGTGCAACAGGTTAAAGGTATCAGAAAAATTCACTTTAATATTTCTCTTCTGATATATTCTCCTCCACCCTCATCCCCTGTGTATGGCTTATTTAATGGGGGCAGGGCATTATATGTAGAACATAATTGGGTAAATCTGGCTTATGGAAGTTTGAGTCAGCTTCTTTCTCAAAGAATGTCTAAAATCTGAACAATATTTGACTTGCAGTGGAGTGTAGCCATGTGTCAATAATATCCACTAAGACTTCCCTGCATGCATTGCTGGGCTTTTGGTTACTCATCTGTGTACTAAGAATGGTTCTTGTCTGTGGTTCTTAACTGCATGTGAGCTTGGGCTACTTATTGGAATTTAAGCCTCAGATTTTTCCAACAATAATTGCATCTCTTTTAATAGAGGAAGAGTTGCTCCCAAGAGAGAAAATGTAGCACAGTAACTGTTTTTTAGTAAAGATTCATGATTGCTTATACACAGTAAGCACTGAAAACTGAATATTTCTTCCATAATTTTGATGTCAAAACCTACTTGGCAATACATCCCCTCTGAAGTTACTTATAGTTCTTATCCCATTTACTGTGAATATTCATACATTTTACTTCAGAATATTAATGTGTTTGATAAGGAAAGCTCCCTAGACTTTCTGTGATTTTTTTTTCATATTATATTATAATCACTTTATTACAGATTGTAACTGTGACATGGCATTGGAAATATTTTTACAAACTTTTCTGAGAAAATACAAGTTAATTTAAATAAATGGATATAATTTTCTGTTTATATATCGCCTATAAAATGTAATTGTTCATATATGAGTGAGGTTACCTGACTCTTGGCTTACTGATGTCTTATTTCATCTAATAATTATTTGTGGGGTTTTATTTGTTACTATTATTTTCAAAATTTTGTCCCTCCTACTAGACAAACCCCCTTGATGAAAGAATATGTATATTTACATTTCTATTCCCATAGTACCAGCCATCTGCCTTGTCAATGATAGGCTCACTAAATATTTATGGAATTGAACCTTTTTTTTTCTGGGGTGCTGTTTTCCTATCTTGCCTCTCTTACAAACTTTGGGATTTGAATCAAACTCAGAAACCTACTGTCACGACTAAGAATCTGTTCCCTACTGTGCATTTCCCAGAATACAATGGTTTAGCCTGTTATTCCCATTTGATTCTTGACCTTTTTTCTCATCTCCATTGTGATTATCTAGAATAAATTTCAGACCTCAGTCTATCTTTGACCAATTTCACTATTGGTATTTATTTCTGTTTTTGCCTTTACCTCTCCATTTATTGGGTTTTAGGGACCTTTATAAATATTGGGACTTTAATAACTTTACTATAAACAGCTACCAAAATATCTGACATTTCTACATTACTTCACCATTAGAGAATCAGTGGTTCAAGTATTTAAGTTCAGATGAGCAGTTGCTTTTGCTCTAATGTTTTCTCTTTAGTTGTCTATTGATCAATGCCAGTAAGTACTGTTTATTCCAAATCATTAGCTTTAATATAAGTGAAATGTAGCTGTAGGAAATAACTTGCAGATACTATAACCCAGAAGTGAAAGCAATGGATTATTTAATTTTAAAGCACAGAGTTTCTGGTGAAATGAATATTGTAGAATCATTATTTGCCAACTATCCTTGGCATTATTAAACAATTCTTTTGTATTTGTTTGATAATAGTAGAGATATTGCACCATTAAATTTAGTTTCCAAAGCACTGTAAAAGATATTTAATGAGGTAGAGCTCATTATTCTTTTCTCATATGCACCAAAAGTACATTTTTTTCCAGAATAAAACACATATTTTAATTTATTTTTTATTTTTTAAAAGCATAAACAAAATACCATTATTTTATCTAAAAAACTAATAATTCCCTAGCATCATAAAATAACCAGTCAGTATTTACATTTCAAACTGTCTGAATCATAATCTATGCATTGTGATTGTTAGGCCTTTTCAGTCTTGTTTTTTTCTTTATTGATAAGGTATTATATATGTGTCTTTATCTCCCCATTGCCAGCCCCCCCACTCATGCCCTCACCCCCCTGGTGTCTGTGTCCATTGGTTAGGCTTATATGCATGCATACAAGTCCTTTGGTTGATCTCTCCCCCTTACCCCCACCCTCCCCTAC
>NW_005370992.1:392987-413174 GCF_000412655.1 Myotis brandtii
CTTGTGATATTTATCTTTCTCTGACTGGCTTATTTTGCTTAGCATAATGCTCTCCAGTTCCATCCATGCTGTTGCAAATGGTAAGAATTCCTTCTCTTTTACCGCAGCGTATTTTCAATCTCTTAGCACATCACTATGAAATGAAATACTGTCCTAGCCGGTTTGGCTTAGTGGAAATGAAATATTTATCAAATATTTCTGCAGATCTATTAAATATTGTGCAGCCCAGCCGTGTGGGTCAGTGGTTGAGTGTCAACCTATGAACCAGGATGTCACAGTTTGATTCCCAGGCTGGGCACATGCCAGGGTTGCAGGCTTGATCCCCAGTGTGGGGTGTGCAGAAGGCAGCCACTCAATGATTCTCTCTCCTCATTGATGTTTCTATCCCTCTATTCCTCTCCCTTCCTCTTTGAAATCAATTAAAATGTATTTAAAGATAATTAAATATTGTGCATTTTGTTCCATGGAATCATTTTTAATGCAATCTTAATTTTGCCTCAAGCAGAACTCTTTTTGTTAGGGTTGCCAAATTCACACACACACAAAAAATAGACACAATTTTGAAATTTAGATAAATGTTTTTTTAAAATAAGTATTTCAAATGCAGTGTCTTGGGCATACATATTAAAATATTCATCATTTATTTAAATGTCAAATATAATGGAATGGCCTGTATATTATTTGGCAATCCTCACTTCCATATTAGTAGATTATTTTCTAAAATGATAGCAATGGTGACACAAAGGAGAAAACAAGATATACTGTTACCAGAAAAAATTAAAAAGTATAGCTAACCAAAATCCCTTTCTCTAGTGAGCAAGAAATCTCACACAACTGGCTTTTTATTACATATAGTAAAAATATTGCTATTAATTGTGGCGATTTCAAAATATTTTTTTCAAGTAAAATGCACATAAAGGCAATTTATAAATCATAAGTCAGTAACTCATTAACTTATTCCAAAGTAACCATACTCAGGTGAATAGCCACCTAGGTCGAGATATAGAACATTAACAGTATCCCAAGTGTCCCTCCCACTCATTAACTTTTCACCCCTTTGAAAGGTAACCACTAACTAATTTCTAACACCATAATTTAATTAAGCTATTTTATACTTTATATAAATGGATTCATATAGAATGTTTATTTTAATATTTAACTTCTTGCCTTTACTATTATCTTTGCAATATCTAACTCAATTTTACAATATCATATTTGCATAGCAATAATTTATTCAATATCATCATCCCATATTATCTCATGTATGAATATAACATAATTTATCTGTTTTACTCTTGAGGGATATTTGGGCTATTTCAAGGATTACATACAATGTATCTAATATATGTATTCTAAGCAATATCAGTTATTTTATGAGGTCATATTTAGTTATATTTTCCACATACTTACATTTTGTATTACTTTTTGTTTTTTATTTATCTTTGAAATTTATTTACAACATATTCTATGATCCAGCATCACCTTGATACCAAAACCAGAAAAGGAAATTAAAAGAAAACTATAGATCGATACACCTTATGCATAAAGTTGCAAAAATCCCCAACAAAATACTAGCAAAACAATTCAGCCACATAAAAAAAGGATTATGCACCATCACTGATGTGTTTTATCCCAAGAAGTAAAAAAGTGTCAACCTATAAAAATCATTAATGTAACATACCCTATTAACAAAGTTTAAGGATATAATCAACATGACAATCTCAATAAACTAGGGAAAAATTGAAAAACCCCAAACACTTTCTTGATAAAAATAATCAATAAAATGAGGAATAAAATGAAATTTCCTCAGCATGATAAAGGGTATCTACAAAAAAACCGGAGCCACCATCATACTTGTTCATCAAAGAGAATGTTTTCTTCAAAAGATCAGGTATAGAACTACTGCTGAATAGAAAGTGTAGACTCTCAAAAATTTTATTTGAGGAAGTTTTTGACAGAGCAATTGGTTAAAAAAAGAAGAAAAATGGGAAATTGACTGGAAACAATGATGTAGAACTGTCTCTATTTACAAATGCCATGGCATTGTATTTAGAACATTGTAAAGAATGCCACCTCCTTAAAAAATTATTGGAATTAATGAACTAGTTCAGAAAACTTTCAGGATGAAATGTCTGTATACAAAAAAAAAAGTATATCAATTCACTAACATGAACATGCCAAAATAAAATTGAGAAAGAAGTCCAATTATGATTGTTAAAATAATAAATACTAAGAACAAATTTTAACAAATGAAGTGCATGGTTCACACTGAAGACTAGAAAACATTGAAGAAAGTTAAAATTCTAATAAAACAATATTGCTTGCTGAATGGAATTGGTCAGGAGAGGAAGTGAAAGATGAATTTTGGACATGAATAATTTGGGATTTTGCTGAGAAGAAAAGTCTTTTAGCTCATGAGGGCACAATTAAGGATAAGATATTGAATAATAGGGTTGAGAACATATAGGATGATAAAACAGAATAGATTTCCAGATTTCCCAAATTACATATTATGGTTTTGAAGTATTTGGGATCCCTAAAACATAAAAAAATACAGATTGACATATAACCACAAAAATTCATACCAGAATTATAAATATTGGTGATTTTAGAGATAGCTAATGGTTAGGGAATATTAACACCATTTCTGTTCTACACACAGGGAGATAATTGCATGTGTCCTGTTGGGTGAGAGAGCACTGTGGCTACGGTAATTATTTATAGCACTTAACATACAAGACTTGATTCCTGTACAGCTGTTCTTTTCAAATAGGCATTTTCACAAATACTCTAAGTATTTATATAACAAATGAGTATTCTTTCCTGTGTGTTGAAACAAATTAGTGTATATAATTTAACAGTGATACTGAGGTCAATATTGCTCAATTCAATATTTTCAACATTTCAAAGTACGGACTTAACGATTTTCAATGTTTCAATACAGTAAAAATACTGTATCTGAAGGGAAAACCGTGTGAGGGTAGTTGAGCTCTTTTAATCTCCTATTTCCTGCCAGGAAGAAATTGCCAAATTTCCATGCACATGTTGAGGTGAAAACCTCCTAGGTATCAGGAGCTTGAAAGTTTCTGATTACAAATTCCAAGCAAGCCAAAAACACCACTGGGAAATGCTCTTAATGTGTCTATAAGATGGCACAGTTGAAATAAAAATCCCCACTGCCAGTACAGAAATAATAAAGTCAAGCAAACAGCCATGTAAGACTCTTACATGTCAAAGTCTTAAAGAAAAAACAGTTCAATTACGATATATATACTGTTCTTCAAAACACTATTAGAAAAAAATAAACACCCAAAACTGCAGGGGTTTAACTGACAAGAGAAAGTGAAATGAAGGAGGTACATATCTTAGTTTGAACATCCAGCTTTATTTTGAAAGGCCATTCTCACAATAAGATTACAGTAGTCTCCCGTTATCTGCAAGAGATGGATTCCAGGGCCCTCTGTGGATGCCTAAAACTGTGGGGAGTACAGAACCCTATACATTCCATGATTTTCTTTTTCTATACATAATACTTATGCTAAAGTTTAATTTATAAATTAGGCATAGTAAGAGATTAACCACAAGAAATAGAACTATTATCACAGCATACTGTAATAACAGTTATGTGAATGAGGTCTCTTAAAATATCTTATAGTACATTACTTACCCTTCTTGTGATGATGCGAGATGATAAAATACTTTATTAAGTAGAGAACATTTACCTTTTAATGTAAAGGAAGCACTTTACAACTTCTCTTTGCATATCTGAATTGCCAGGGCTACTACTCTTGCGCTTTGGGGCTACTATTAAGTAAAATAAGGGTGACTTGAACACAAGCACAGTGACAGGTAACTTGATGACCCAGATGGCTCCTAAGTACTAACAGGGAGGGAAGTACATGTAATGTAGGTAAGCTGGATAAAGGGAAGATTCACTTCCCTGGTGCAATGGAGAAGGACAGTGTGTGATTTCATTGGAATGACAGGTAATTTAAACTTGTGAATTCTTTATTTCTAGAATTTTCCATTTAATATTTTTGGACTGCTGTCAACCACAGGTAATTAAAACCACAGAAAACAAAACAGTAGGTGAGGTAGGACTACTGTATATATAAACACATACTGTATACCCCATGGTAAAGGCTTATAATACTGAAACATAAAATATCTATACAAAGTAAAACATAAAATATCTCTACAAAGTAATCCAGGATCATGTTGTATCCACCTACAAACTTTGGACAACTCATGAGATAAATCAAGCTGATGAAGAAAGAAACAATCAAATTAAAAGGTGGCTACTGGATTATTAAATGTGGAGAAACTATTTCAAAGGTCCATCAAAAATATTGGCTGGTTACCTAAATGCTCTTCATTTAGCTCTGCTAGTGTGACCACTTAACTCTGCTTGCTACTGAATCACACTGGATAGAAAAGGGGACAATGACACTGTAACATTATAAACATAAAGAGAAGAGGGGAAATTTAAGCTATATTCTTCTGGACACAGAGAAGTGGGAGAATGCATGCTGTCTAGCCTAGTATGCTCCAGAAAGCTGAATGCAAAGCAGGAGATACAAAAGGTAAAAACAGTGTGTCAATTTTTCAATAAAAGTAATGCACAATGGCCATAAATTGGTGTGTTCAAGGACCACTGGAAGAAGACAGTGGTTTCATATGCTAGGCACATCATGATGAGACTAAATAGCTCATAGAACAGAATGGGATTTTTCTCTCTGAAAAGAAACTCAGAGAATTTATTGTTTGATTATAGTTCTAGGTATGTATAGTTAGTGTGAATATTCTTCAGAAGATTAATTAAAAAAAAATAGACACATAGATACACACACATTTTGTGAACCAAATAGTGTAGAGACCCTCTACTTTTGTTATATATTTCATATTTTATAAGAAACTAGAGGCCTGGTGCACAAAATTCGTGCACCTGTAGGGTCCCTAGGCCTGGCCGGTGATCAGGGGCCATCTGTGGGGCAACCGATGGGGTGATCAGGGGGCCCCCACTGGCACCCGCCTTGGCCGGGCTGGTGCCGCCCACTCACGGCCCTGCCTCCCTCTGTGGGGTGACCGGGGGGATGATTGGGGGTCCCCGCTGGCACCTATCTTGGCTGGCATAGGGGTCTGTGGACTGGGGGAAGCTCCTGTGTTGAGTGTCTGCCCCCTGGTGGTCAGTGCACATCATAGTGACCAGTCGTTCTACTGTTTGGTTGATTTGTATATTAGTCTTTTATTATATAGGATATACCAAGAGTAGAGAGGGTCTCTACACTATTTGGTTCATAAAATGATGACAGTGTAGACAATGCAGAGTACTATAAGCAGATTACTAAGATTTTTTTCTCTGTAGAATCTAGTTATTCTGAGTGACAAAATAAGACACATTCAGACTTCAGGAAAATGGATCTCTCTGTTGATAAGTATTATTTATGGGCAAAGAGCTGCCGTTTCATATATCACATTTATGAAAGAGGCAGGTTATTATAAATTTGGAATATTCACCATAATAATAATGAGTACTTGGACACTAAAAATATGATAGCAAAATTTTAAAATATGCCATAATATAAAAATTAAGTCTTCTGAGATGGAGTAAAAACAAGAAAAACAATTTCTGCTTCCATGAAAATGTCACCACCACCTTTCCACCCATGTTTTTATTTAATTAGTCTGGGGTTCAGCCTGGACATTGATTGAACCCAAAATTTAAAATAACTCCACTAACTGATGGAAGCAGAAACTTTTCTTGTTTTTACTCCATTTTGGAAGACTTTAATTCTTGTATTTAGGTGTATTCTTAAACTCTGTTATTATATTTTTAATGTCCAGTAACTCTTTTTTATTACTTTAAATATAGAAGTTATAGAAAACAGATTTAAAATTAATAATAAAGGATGTGTTCATGAGGCTCAATATTCAGATAAAATTAATTTAGAAAGAAAAGCAGTGTAGGATATCTTCAAACAAATAATTAAATAACATTTTGCATAATTGTGGAAATTTAATATTTGGCTTAAAAGTGTCCTATAGTCCCCGTCACAATAAATTCACTCTGTCTACCTGGGCGCTGAAAGCAAAGCCTGAGACAGACTTGGTTTCAGGTAGTTTGTTTGGGAGGTAATTCCTGGGAGGGAAGGACCAGGGAACATGAAAACAGAAAGAAAGGAAGGTCAACATAAGAATATGTAATAACTGTTAGGAAAACGAGAACTCAGTTCCATCAGGATGTTCAGAGGATGCCTCAGTGCCTCAGGAGTGTAGCCTGCTTCTGAAGCATCCATCTTATTTAAAAACTGCTGTTTGAAATTTTAACCCTGCTATTTTGGCTTCTGTAAATGCTTCCTTGCTTAAATAATAAGGAAAATAAGACTACTCCCATTCCAGAGAGGCCATAAACTATGCCCCAGACAGAGTTGTCAGTGCTGGCACCAGGCCAGGCCTTGAGATATGGTCTCATGGCCCCTTCCCAGCACGCAGGCCTTCTTTCTCAGAAGACCCGGAAGTCTCATTCCAAATTTGGAAGACAAAGGACTGGAAAAAGTGTAAATAAAGAGAGTTGCCTCCATGTTGGGAGAGCCATAATTTGAAAGACGCTTTTTTCTCTGAGCCTGCGAGGGCCATAATTTGAAAGACGCTTTTTTCTCTGAGCCTGCGCATAATCATAATTAAAATGTAACTCCTCTTTCTCTAAGCGTGGCTTAGTTTTTCTCCGGTCTTCTGTAACACTCTAGTATTGTTATCAAGAAGTGGGAAACCATTCTGATTGTTGTTGTTCTATGTAACTTGATTACTCTCTCTATGGAAGTTCTTTGGATCTTTTCTTTACCCATAAGTGTTCTGAAATTTTACAGTGAGGTACTTTAATTTTGGTCCATATACCAGATGTTTTCTGTGTCCTACATCTATCACATCCTCTCAGCCACAATTCTGACAGCAATCAAGGCTGCAAAAGTCAGTTCTCTACAGTTTCTTACTTATACTATCTTTCCTTAATGAATACTGTAAGTTTGTTTACTTCGCCAAAGAAAAGTTTAGATATAAGTTCAAGAATCACAATGTTTCTCATCAGCAGTATTGGGAGTCAACATATCATAGAGCAATATTTTTAAAGTACTAGGGGAAAAAGAAGTTCCAGCTAGAATCTTACAAAGATCCTCTGCATATAGCTAATATTTGAATAGAGTTAGCATACCAATATGCATGCTTAATTCACATGACTAAGGTCAAATAAGTACCTACTCATAAGTGAAATCATTAATAAGTGGCAGGGCCTATTCTTGAACACATGTATTCATATGCCAAATTTTGTATACTTTCCAATATTCTCAAATGGTTGATTTTTAAGTTGATTAAAATTACCCTTCGATTTAGAAGTGATTAAGTTAATAATTCTTAACAGATTCTGAACATACATCCTACATATTCTAAATAGTTTTTAGAAATTTGGTTAAATAAGTAGAAATGGTAATTTACATAAAGTGTTTGTTTTTTAATGAGCCATTTTATTACATTTTAAAGGCTGTATGTATTCCAGAAATTGTCCACTTGACACTAATTTGCATACTAAAAAATTAGTTGTCACATAATTTCGAGCAATGAAGAACAATCTGATTAGGTCCTGCCATGAGTTTAAAATTTTAACTGTGTTAATAACTTCTGTTATTACTGTTTTAATAAAACATTTTTAAAATTAATTGAAAAGCAATGGTACTTTGTTATATGACAATTTTGCTATTTAAAATTAAATTATATTTACAGTACAGTAGTTTAGATTTTTAATAGTTTATATTTTAATAAGGAGAAAAACATATAAGTTATGTTTTTATGAGCAGAAAAGTATCATTGTTCTTTATGCTTCATTATTTATACAAATTATACATTGGGAGATTAAATTTGGCATATCAAAAATATTTCATACAGTAAATTAAATTTTTCTCATATTTTCTAAGATAAATAGTGGTGAAATTTTCTTGGCAGATTATTTTAATTAAAAGATAAACCATATGTCTTAAATTTTAATATTCTAGAGGACAGGAAACATGTTGAAAGCATTATATATAGCATATGATACTTTATACAGACAAATACAGGGTGGGGGAAAGAAAGTTTACAGTTGTTTGTATGGCAAATAATACAATAGTTAATACATAATAATATAAGAATAAACTCTGTTTTGCATAATCACAACTATAAAGCTACTTTTGCCCCACCCTGTATGTATACTTAATAACTGTTTTTAACTACAACAATAGGAGGCAGTATTAACTACAAAAGAAAGAAAAAAATATACCTTACAAGAACATTTTTACTAAAGTATCTCTATATTTTTTAAAATTACATTTGATGCCCCAGAAATTATCATTATTTTAAAATTAATATTCCTTTATGAAAAATTATGCATTAGCCTTTTTATGTCAGAAATATAGCTAGGGTCTAGGAACACACAGTGAACAAAGCACTCTAGCTTCTGAATAGCTTATAATTTAATAAAGGTTTCAACCTGTAAACACATAGAGAATGCTGTGATGATTGTTAGGTCTTAGGTCGGTGAGGTTTATACAGTGTGATTGCTGATAAAGGATACAAGGTGTTACTTAAATTAAATCTTAATAACTAAATAGGAGTTTAATAGTGGCGAAGAGGATAAGAAGAAATTTCTCAGACAATGAAATGAGTTTGAACAAACATGTAACTAGCAAAGAAAGATAATATTAATATTAATAAAATGTTAAAAGCTCAATTTGCTCTTTTATTGGAGAGAATTTGAGAGGATTGGAAAATTAGAGTCCAGAACAATTCTATCTTGTAGACATCAGAGATACAGAAATTGTAATGGACTTGAGCAATATGTTTTAAAAAGACCCTGCTTTCAGTAGAAAGGACACATAATTTAAAGTAGAAAGACAAGAGTAAATTATTTGGAATAAAAATACAAAATTTCATGGAGAAAAATAAAAAAAACAACAAGGAAGTTCAGTAGAAAATCAAGAATTATTTAGGAAATATATTCAACAACACTTGGTGACTGATGGATGTGGTAGGTGACAAAGATATTAACCACTGATGTTTCTGAGGTCATTCATTAGCTTGAGAGACCCTGGATGAATGGCATGAATCAATCACAGTGAAATTAATAAAAAAAGAAATTATATGGGGAGATAAGTTCATTTTGAATGTGTTATTTTGGAAGTTTCTGTGTGACATCCCTAGAGGATATTTCCAAGTGGAAGATGAAATTCTGTGTTGAATTCAGAAGAGCAGTCTAATCAAGAAATACACATCTGTGAGTAATCAATTATTTGGCAATGGTTAAAATCAAAGGAGAAAGGGATTGTTCAGAGTGGAAAAGAATGGTGAACAATATAATGATGGGCAAAGTGTGCTGAAGAATAATTAATTAAAAAAACTTCTTAAACTCAATGGGAAGTGTTTCAAAAGCAGGTTCAAAATACCAAACGCCAGAGAAACCTTAAGAAAAGAAAGATTTTGCCCTACCGGCATGGTTCAGTGGTTAAGCATCCACCAATGAACCAAGAGGTCAAGGTTCTATTCCAGTCAGGGCACATTCCCAGGTTCAGGGCTCGATCCCTAGTGGGGGGCGTGCAGGAGGCAACCAATAAATGATTCTCCCTTATCATTGATGTTTCCATCTCTCTTTCCTCCTCCCTTCCTCTCTGAAATCAATAAAAATATTTTTTTAAAAAGAAGAAAATAAATATTTTAAGGTGTTCTCTCTTAAAAAGTTGAAGGGATTAAAAAATAGAAATTGGTGGTCATGAAATAGTCACAGGGATCTAAAGTACAACATAGAGAATATAGTCAATAATATTTAATAACTATTTATGGTGCCAGGTGGGCACTTGAAATATTGGAAGGAACACTATGCAAAGGGTATGATTGTCTAACCGCTATGTTGTAAACCTGAAACTAATACAAGATGTTATGAAATGTAAACTGCAGTTGAAAAATAAAAGTAAAAAAAAAGATGAATTAGAAGATGTTATAAGTTAAACTGCGTTGAAAAATAAAAGTAAAAAAAAAGATGAATTAGGTTTCCCAAAGTTATCAGTGGCATTTTCTACCACAGGTTTTTAATTAAACTATTAGAGAAAAGACATATAATTATTTGATTAAATAGAGAACTTTCATCCCTGAGATGAAATAAAGATTCCCTTACTTTTTTTTTTTTAATTCAAGTGTTCTCTGTTAAATAAATGAGGAGCCTAGATGCAAGTGTGAAAATCCTTTGTGTGATTTTTCAATCTTGACCTTAGGCCAGTTACAAAGATGTTACCTGCCAGGCCTAATGGACGAGCCTGCCTTTCCCACAAGACTGGGTCCACAGCTAGCGCATTGCGGTTTCTGAAAGGAATTGCATTCAGACTCAGGCCCCTCTGGTTGAGCTGCTCCTAAGCAGAGCTGCATTCCTAACCCAGGTGCCTCCATTAGGAATCTACCTTGCAGGGCCTTCAGTTGCTATCTTCCCCAGTTGCTCCTCCTGAGACTTCATTATGGGAGGCAGAGGTGCCCTGAAGATGTTTTTTCCACGAACTTAGTACTCTCAGTCCTTTTCAATCCCAGCTCCTGGGGTTTACAAAATGTCAGGAGCCATTTATTCAAGATTCCCTTGGCAATGAGATGTTTTCCTCCATCTGTGCAGATGCCCCCGACCCTCACTCACATTTTATGTTTCCATAGAGAAAAATGGAACATTGACAGTGTGGATACTTTCTTCCTGGTTTCTGGCTTATACTATTGCAGTTAGCTGATATTGTTGCTTTAATTTTGGCTTGCTATTTTAATCAGCCAATGCTCTCCAGCCCAGCTCTTGACAATAAGTGGGTTTATGAGCACCGGCCCAGGGTAGACATGGGCTATCTGGAGGGAGTTACAATCCAATAAAAGCCAACAGGTTGACATAATGCAAACTTTTATTAGAGGGCAGTTATTAATTTACTGCTCTATTCAAAGAGACCTATTAAAAACGTTAAAGCTGTACATTAACATTTCTTTAGACTTCCTTAACCCTATACCCTTTTACAACCACTGGACCCAGAATTAATTATTTTGTAGACAGTCTCTATCTAATGAAGGAGGAAATGTGGGCCAATTTCTTATGACATACACTTCAAGTAAAATATGTTTTTATGTGGACAATAGAATTCTTTAATATTAATTTTATTTTCTAATATATGAAATCTTTACTAATTAGTTATTATTAGTGTCCTATTTCACTTTCTGAAGTAACAATAGATTCAAGGACAAAGGGAGTTTCTTATTAATCTTTGTGTTTCTTGGTGGCCGACTTATTATCTCACACATTATAGATGATCAGCATGTTCTAACTGAGTGAGATTATACTGTTATGTACTACAAAAAAATAAAAAACACATGAAAACACTTTCATAGGTTATACAGAACATGTGCTAATAATAATAATGATATTAATAATGATACTCATAATAAGAATAGCTAACATCTATCAGATGCTTTAAGCCCTAGACTATCCCACTTCTGAAAGCAAAAGCAGCAGATATATAAATAAACAGAGTCCACCTTTGATCTTTGAATTCAGCTCTTCTTAAGCAAGAACCCCTTGGTCATTCACTTTTATGTGTTAAAGTACTCTTTCATTCTCTCTCTCACTTTCACTCTCACTGTTGCCTTCACTCTCTGTGTCATAAACTTGAATTATATGTCTATCATTTGAAAACAAATAGGTACTGATTACTATACTCTGCCAACTAAGAAGAGTGAGTCATTTTTGTTCACTTTATAAGTAATATGTTGGGCACATGAAGGTTGTTACATCAGCAGGGCTTTTGAAATGATGAAGAATGGAGACAGTAAAACTTACATTCAATTTCCTGCCATTCAACATACCTTTCCAATACTGTTTATTCAACATCAATGTTTGTGTGTTGCTAATTTACACTAAAAGTATCTCCTATTAGAAAAGACTTCTAGGGAATAAGCAAATTTTTTATTTTTGTACCGTTTAATTTGTAAATAGTAAATAACTTCATATTTTGGTAAGAATATTTGTGTTTAAGATGGAGAACAGATATTTTTCTGAGATTTAGCCTTGAATAAAAGTTGCTTTCTGGCTCTTCCCACCCCTTCCTCCAATTGAAATTACAAATGGAATAGAAAAATAAAGAGAAACCTAAATTCATATAAAATTAAGGAGTGTTTCCTCACCGTGTTAGAAGTGTCAGTAATTATTTGCAATGTAGAGGGTAAAGAACATATTAAAACAATAACAAATCTGTGATTCATTTCCTATCTGGAAAGCATGCCAGATCCGATCCTGGTGGAGTACTATCTGTGTTCAGTAAGATGAGCTATGGGGCAACTGGGAATGAATTTTCAACCTTGGCAATGCCACGGAGGAAGCATTCCTGTTGCTTTCAGCCAACGAAAAGGAGTGCATTTGGCAAGATTTATTCTTGGCGTAGACTTGGAGCCCTCTTGGAACAGAAGGTTCTACTGGGCACGATCAGGGGATATGCTGGGATTGGCTTTTAAGGAAGTCAGATATTCCAGGCAAACACCAGAGACCCTGTTGATGCTGACTGCTGGCTGCCACACCAACACTAAAAAGACACACTTAGGAAAAAAGCATAACTGCCTGCTGTGACTGCCTCTGTTTCCACTCTCTCCCTTCCCAACTCTCTCTAGCACCTGGCAACCCTTTTGTAACACGGTAAAAATCTCTAAGGTACTTCTCAAATTTTCTTTCTTACCTTGTTTGTCCTTAGGTATTTGCTTAGAGCTACCTAGTCTTGGATAAACCCAATGTCAACTCAAATTTGCTATCAACCCGTGTTAGCAAAGCATGGACTTCATTCTTTAAGTGTGAGCTTAGAATAATAGTGTCATAACTATGTATTAATGGTGCTGTTCCAAGAAATAGGGGAACATTTTAGATAAATCTGAATTCATAGCCTCAAGAGATTGAAAGCTTCTTTACAGCCATGGAGAAAGATTGCATTGAGATGAAAGATTGACGTGGTGAATTGGGAACTGCAATATGCGGAGAACAACTGTTTCTGTGCTGCAGAAAATTAAAGGAACAAAGAAGAAATTCTCTTAACCCTGGAATTCAGAAAATGTTAGTGAATAGATGAGAATGGTGAGAAAAAAGAAAGAAATGTGGGAGATGCATTAAAGACACCATTATATTCATATGATAGTATGCCTAAACTAGGTAGTTGGAAAAGGGGGAAGATAAACTATGCAAATACACTTTGTGATTTGTTTTATTACGAAAAATAAATCAGAAAATCAAATGATCTCATTGCATTTGAAAATATCTATATCTTTACATATCCTTTTCTTTACATATAAATCACCACATCGGACATATCCAAGGTAGGAAATCTAAAACACTTTAGGAGGAAATACAATTGATACATAGCAAATGTCTTCGTCTCTGCTCAATATCAATGGGTACTGATTCTGAAATGCAGTTTTATTAAAAAAGAAAAGAAGAGATTACAACCTAAAATATTATACCTGTTCAAGTAGTTGTTCAAGTTAGTAAGGAACCAAATACTATTTGGGGTAAGAGGCACTTACAGGCATATTAAATAGTTGATATGGATAAAAATAAGATTAATTAATGTGATAAAAGATAAAATAAAATTTAAATATTATCTATTAAACAGAAACTATAAAGTCAATACACATTAAGAGTTAGAAAATGAAGATAACTGTTAAAATACTTGAGGCCCGATGCACAAAATTTGTGCAAGGCCCCCTGCCGCCACCACAGCCACCTCTGCCTTGGCCCCTGCCACCGTGGCTTTGTCTGGAAGAACGTCCAGTCTAATTAGCATATTATGCTTTTATTATTATAGGTACTTGAATTAAGATATAAAATTGTTTTGACATTTTACACATATTTGTGACAGTCAATAGCAGTTTATGTCTCAGAAACAGAAATTACCGTTTTAAATAAGCACTGGATATATGCCTCTCAAAGCATGAGAGTGACAGAAAGTAATGAACATCTTATGTAGTTACTGCTGCTTAATACACTTGATTTGTAAATCAGCAATTTATAACATTATATCTCACATCGTGTGCATCAGAGGGATTAAACAGGGACGACTTATCTCTGCCCTCTGATGTCTCCCACAACTGGGAGCGAGGACAGGTGAGGTCTGAGCAGACATTTCTCTCTGTGTTTCTTTCTGTCTTTTTGTCTTGAGGCTTCTTCCCCTGCCTGCCTTAGACTTGCACACAGCATAGTGGCCTCAACATGCAGAGATGTCTGTGACAGCTCAGGGCTCTGAGAGAAAACAGTGGAAATTGACAATGCCCCAAAAGCTAGGTCAGGAACCACTGAAGTGTAGCATCACTTCACCACACTCTGTTGGTCACAGCCGTCTCAAAGACCTCTTTCTGAAAGAAGCATGCTTTTTCCTCTTTAATCGGACAAAAGGCCCAGCAGAACCCAGACTTGGTCAATTTACTCATCCTCAAAACAGAGTTATTAATAGTTCTTATGTCACAGAGCCATTGTGAAGATTAAAAGTTTAGAAGTGGTAAAAGTTAAAATATTTAATATATAAATTAAAAAGTATTAGAATTTTAATTTTATATTGTACTGAATATTCAAACGAGTTATAAAACTTTTCCATTCACTGAATCTATTCTTGAACATGCTTGTGTTTTCATGGTCTCTCTCTTCCACTCTCTCTGTCTCTCACTCACATACACACACCAGACACACAAACACACAAGAGCATATCTGGGAATATTCCACATCTTGATCATATTCTGGTGCACACAAACTCAAGTAGGATTCACTCCAAAGCAAATAATAGAAAAGACAGTGATCTCTTAAAACAATTTAAAGAAAATTTAAAATTAGATTTAGATTAATTAAAATGTAGAATAATTTATTCTATTCTAGAAATGTATATAAAAAAGGAATATGATTTCACCCATATGTGGAATTTAATGAACAAACTGAACTACTAAGCAAAATAGAGACAGAGCAAGATAAAGAGCAGGCTGACAGCTCTGATAGAGGTGGTGTTGGGGGTGGGTGGAAGGATTAAGCAAAAAAAGAAAAAAAGGAGAGAGAGAGAATGGATATATGGTGATTGTGGGGGTGGAGCAGGATGGGTGGAGTTGATAGAGGGGATAAAAGATGATGGAAAAATTAAATTAAATTAAAAAGTTGAAGAATAAAAATATAAAAGAAAGTGCTAAATCTTATATAACTCAAAATAAAAGGAGTCAAACTGCAGTAAAAAGTCTTTGGAAACTCAATACAGTAAACATTTAATAGCCTACATGTAAAGTTTTATTGTATAAAGTAAAAACTATTAGAAGTTAATGTATCAAAAATTATGTTGTCAAAAAGAAATAGAAATAAAAAATTAAAGCTACTTATCAAGATATAAAACAAACAACAAAGTATAGAATTAAGAATATTGAGGTAAATAGTTAATAAAATGAACACGTTTCATAGTATGAAAAAACTGATAGGAATAATAAATTAAAAAGTAGTTAATTCATTTTAGTACACATAGTATTTAAAGTTCTTCAAAATCCAACAAAGACAAAATATGCAACATTATAAGTGTGACACAGAATATAAACAAAGATAAGTAGAATGAAAAATATTAGGATACTATGCTATTCTATACTATCAAATTTAAAAACAATGAATTGATGCTTTACTTTTAAAAAGTCCAACTCCAAGAATATATTGTGAAATTCTGAATATAAAGTAATAAAAAAATCTTTCTAAAGAAGAGAAAAATGAAAAATAAAACTTTCAAAAGTAATTTAAATTTCAGATAGTTTTACATGTGAGTTTCAGGAACAGATTATTCTATACTAGAGGCCCAGTGCACAAAATTCGTGCACTCTGGGCGGGGGGTGGGGGAGGATAGGGTCCTTCAGCCCGGCCTGAGACCTCTCGCAGCCTGGGAGCCCTCAGAGGATGTCTGAGGGAGTGGGCCTAACCCAGCAGTTGGACATCCTTAGGGCTACGGCGGAGGTGGGAGAGGCTTGTGCCACCGCCACTGCACTTGCCAGCCATGAGCCTGGCTTCTGGCTGAGCAGCACTCCCACTGTGGGAGCACACTGACCACCAGGGGGCAGATCCTGCATTGAGCTTCTGTCCCCTGGTGGTCAGTATGCATCACAGCAACCAGTTGTTCCACTGTTGGGCTGAAACTGGCTCTCCGACATCCCCTGAGGGGCCCCGGGTTGCAAGAGGGCACAGGCCAGGCCAAGGGACCCCACCAGTGCACATTCGGGGCTGTGGAGGGACAAGGGAGGTTGGCCTGCTGGGGAAGGACCATGGGAGGACCCCAGGGCATGTCTAGCCCATCTCGCTCAGTCTCAATTGGCCAGACCCCAGCAGCAAGCTAACCTATTGGTTGGAGTCTCTGCCCCCTGGTGGTCAGTGCACATCATAGCGAGCAGTTGAGCGGCCTTAGCATATCATTAGCATATTATGCTTTCATTGGTTGAATGGCCGACTGGATGACTGGACACTTAGTATATTAAGCTTTTATTATATAGGATCATTTGAATGATACTAAAACACAGAAAGTGATGGAAAACCTTTCTGATTCATTTATTAATCTATAAAAAATAACAACTCAAGTCCTAAAAATTTTTCTGACCAGTATTACTTACAATATAGTACAAACATAAATCTAAAGTATTTAAAAATGTAAATAAGCACTGTTTTATAGTATTAACTAGAGGCCCGGTGCACAAATTTGTGCACGGGTCAGGTCCTTCGGCCTGGCGGGTGAACAGGGCCGGGGAAGGTTGGCTGTGGGAGCACAGTGACCACCAGAGGACAGCTCCAGAGGTCAGTGCACATCATAGCGTTCGGTCATTTGGTCTCTTAGGCATATATATATATATATATATATATAATATTGCATTACAACATTATAGTAAATGTAAAAATACCAAAAATATCTTAATATTCTGTGACAAGTATCCATAATTTCTTCAGGTAAGGAGCAACTAACATCCCTTTTTGAAAACTAGTCCCCCAAAGAGGATTTGTGAATCCAATGGCTCTACTTCCTATGATATTTGTCCCTATTAATCATTAGCAGAGATTGATCGGAGACTCTGTCCAACACTCTACAAGTGTTATATTTAAAAAATGAATTTACCAGTTAGCTTGCAAGTGAAAGGCTCTGTCTGAAATTGAATTCCCTATTGAAAAGATATTAATAATTGGTAATAGAGACCTTTTAGTTCTCAGCACTTGGTAGAAAAAAGAAAGAATGAAAAATGTGGTGTCTAAGCAATATTCCTATGACTTTTGTTTTTATGAATTTATAACATGCATTGAAACAATACAATAGAAAAGTCAAAGTAATTCTAAGAATTGACTGAGTTGCACGTGAAACAACTTTACAAATCAGATTCAAGGTAAAATATAATGTTATCTAGAAATATTAAATTCTGTGTGATAAAGTCAATTCTTATGGGGAAGCACACAGGTGTTCATTGTATAAATCTGCTTGCAATTTTAAAAGAATTTAAAAAGCCTTGGGTGACACTTTTAGTAAAGGTTAAAGTAAGCTATAAATTTTGCCATTTTAGTAAGTCTAATATTAGTGTCCAAACTTAATAATTGTACTCGTATGTCTTGACTAGTTCTGCCTTTTTTATTATACTTTTTTTTTCTTATGAGAGAGGTTGCTGGTAGCTATTTCAATGATTATTATTTTCAGAATTGTGCATTTTTTATTCTTGCTTGCCTATTAAAATTACAGTTTATGTCAGTATCGAGTGAGGGTGGAAAATAGTTTCAGAGGCTTAAACTTTTTTGTTGTTTTGTTTTTGGACAATGACCAAGTTCATCAGAATAAAATGTTGCATGAGAAAAAAAGAGACTTTATAATTTCTGTTTAATAGATAATATTAAAATTTTTTCCATGTTTGCCAAAATATCTCCATAACATTATATATCAGTAAGCAAATGTTTTAATAGATTATAAATGCAATTCTGACTCTGCTCTTGAGTACATCATAAGTAAGACTTTCTTTGTAATACCACTTAAAGACTCTTCCTCTCACTTCACTACTGATGAATAACAATAAAAAATAACAATTGCATATTGTGTACTGAGTGTGTTAACATGAAGAATTTCATCGTATAGCCTCCTATATAGAGATAAGAAGAAAGATACAATGACACTGGAGAAAGACCATGGACTGCCTGTTTAGTTATATAAGACTGATAGAGTCATATTGTGATATGCATATTTGAATAGAAAAGGAAATCTATGTGATGAACATTTAATTTAGCAATGTAATAAGTAGAACAGCCCATTTGTTTTTCAATTTTCTCAGTTTGATAATGATATCCTGGACAAAAGAAGAGGAAATAAAGCAGCAATAGACAAATGGAACTACCTCAAAGGAAAAAATCTGCACAGAAAAGTAAATAATTAACAGAAAATAAAGTATACCTGTGAAATGAGAGAAAATAACTGCCAACCATATATCTGATAAGTGGTTAATTTCCAAAATATATATGGAATTTCTACAACTCAATAGCCAAAAAAACTAAGCCAATTATAAAATGAGCCAATGGCTTGAAAAGATATTTGTCCGAAGAAGAAATACAAATAGCCAATATACAATAGGTATATGAAAAGATTTTGAATGTCACTAATCATTCTTGAAATATAAATCAAAATTATAATGAGATACCACATACCTATTAGAGTGACTATGATTAAAAATAAAAAGGAAACAAAACAAAAAAAATTTCAGAAGACAGTAAATATTGGTGACACTGTAGAGAAAGTAGAACATTATAAACCCTGACTGAGAATGCAGAATGGTGCAATCATTGTAAAAAACAGTATGGAGTTTTCTCAAAAATTAAAAATAAAAATATCATATGATGCAGAAATCCCATTTCTGGGTATGTATCCAAAAGAATTGAAATCAGAACCTCCAATAGCACTCCCTACCCACTGCAGCACTATTCACAACAGCCAAAATGTAGAAACTACCTAAATGTCCAGTGATGGGCAAATATATATACCTAAAATAAAATACTATTCAGACTTCATAAAAGAAAAAAAACTGTAATATGTGACAATATGGATGAACCTGGAAGACATTCAGCTTACTTTAATAATCCAGTTGCAGAAACACTGCATGGTTTCACTAATATGAGGTATTTAAAATAGTCTAATTCATAAAAACAAAAAGTTGGATGATGATTGCCAGGACTTAAGTAAAGGGGAAATGAAGGTAATTAATCAATGGGCATGTAGTTTTAATTAAGCAATATGAATAAACTACAGAGATCTGCTGTACAACATTGTACCTATAGTCCACAATAATGTATCCTGTATATTGCTTAGTGAATATGGCCTCATATCTTTGTAATATTATGCAGTTTTCAAAGAATATATACAGCATTTTAATCTTCATATTCACACTGGGAGGTAAGGTATACCTTTTTATTATCAATTTATAGGCTTGATTATGGGGTTTAGAGATGCTAATAGGAACAGACAGTTTTTGATAAAAGTAATCTCAGCTGTAGTCAAAATTAACAAGCGTTTTATTTGATGTTCTGGAATTAACTGTTAACAAGGATTCCAAAAGGAAAATCATTTTAGTGTGTGAGAAAGCTTACTTTTTAAGCATTGAGTTTTATGAAGAACTTATAGGAAAGATGTAATTTATTTTTCTCAATAATTTTAATTAGTTTTAAAATATTAAAAACTGTCAGAATTTCAAACTTACTATCCCACACTTACAATGCAAATTTTCAATGGGTCACAACTAAAATAATAACATGGAAGAAAAGGGCATTTACCAGCAAACTTATTTTCATATTATATATTATACTAGTGGCCCGGTGTACGAAATTCGTGCATGGGGGAAGGGTGTCCCTCAGCCTGGCCTGCACCCTCTCCAATCTGGGACCCCTCGGGGGATGTCGGACATCCCTCTCGAAATCTGGGACTGCTGGCTCCTAACCGCTCACCTGCCTGCCTGCCTGATCGCCCCTAACCACTCTGCCTGCCGACCTGATCACCGCCAACTGCCCCCCCTGCCAGCATGCTTGCCCCCAACTGCCCCCCTTTGCCAGCCTGATCAGCCCCAACTGCCCCCCCCGCCGGCCTTCTCGCCCCCAACTACCCC
>NW_005370992.1:413320-416187 GCF_000412655.1 Myotis brandtii
AACTGACCCCCCTTGTAACCTGCTCACCCCCAACTGCCCCCCTGCCAGTCTGATAGCCCCTAACCACCTCTGCCTCAGCCACACCACCATGACTTTGTCTGGAAGGATGTCCAGACAGTCTCCTGGAAGATCTCCCAGTCTAATTAGCATATTACCCTTTTATTAGTATAGATATATTTTAAGCTAAAGATGTGATTGAAAACTGGTGACATTGAGTGATGTTTTCATTGCTCCTTGCTTTAATTATTAAAATATGTAATAATTAAATTATTTAATTACTGAAAGCAAAGCTGTTACAGGCTTTGGGTTGAGGTCTTAGAAATGAGGAAAACACTGTACCAGATATAAAACAGAATGTTTATGTTACTCACTTATTCCTCTTAATCATGTTATATATATTTCTTCTCTTCTGAGTATCAGCCATATCAGTGACTTTTTGTTTTAGACAATTGTAAGTCTTACTGCCAGACCACTGAAAATACACATTGTTGGTTTTTTTTTATATATTTTTTATTGATTTCAGAGAGGAAAGGAGAGGGAGAAAGAGATAGAAACATCAATGATGAGAGAAAATCATTGATTGGCTGTCTCCTGCATGCCCCTACTGGGTCAAGCCAGCAACCTGGGCATGTACCCTTGATTGGAATAAAACCTGGAACCCTTCGGTCCCCAGGCCAACGCTCTATTCACTGAGCCAAACTGCCTAGGGCTACACATTGTTTTTATAAGATGCCAGGTGGGTACTAGAATTATCAGATCACTTCATACATTACATAAATGTCTAACCACTATGCTGTCCACCTAAAACTAATCTTATATAATAAAACCCTAATATGCAAATCAACCAAACAGCAGAACGACTGGTCGCTATGATGCGCACTGACCACCAGGGGGCAGACGCTCAACGCAGGAGCTGCCCCTGGTCAGGGGAAGCTCCTGTATTGAGCGTCTACCCCCTGAGAGGGAGGCAACCAGTGCCGGAGGCAATCGGGGGTAGGGGTGGCTGGCCAATGGGTGGCATCAGTCCACCAGCCAAGGTGGGTGCCAGTGGGGGCTCCCCGATCATCCCACCTGCCGGTCGCTCCACAGATGGCCCTGATTGCCAGACAGGCCTAGGGACCCTACCCTACATATTGGGAACAGTCTCTTAGATTTAAAAATTAAAACCTGGCAAGGCTACTCTAATACTGAAAAAACAGGATGATGCAGCGATGACATGCATGGATTCTGGCTTGCACATTTTGTGGTCAGCTCTGATTCTGACACTTATAACTGTGTGACAAAGCCAGTTACTTAACTTCTCTCTGCTTCAGTTTTTCCACCCATAAGATGGGGAAAATGGTATTTTTGGTTCAGAAGGATCATGTTATGTACTACATTTTATAATCAGGGCAAAAATATGTAGCTGCCCATACAACAGAAAGATGCCTTTCACCTGTATGAAAAGTATGGTCACTGGTGCATGCAGCGTCCTGAATGGCAAGAGGGATGTCCAACTGCCAGTTTAGGTCCGACATCCCCTGACAGGTCCTGGATTGCGAGAGGACGCAGGCTGAGGGACCCTCCCCCCGTGCACAAATTTTGTGCACCGGGCCTCTAGTATAAAATAATACTGAATGTCAGATGTAATTAAAAATTTTAAAAATAAATAAGCTCCAAATGGCACATGGTTTAACAATAATTTTTACATTCCTCATAATCCTTTGGGGTGACTGGGCTTAGCTGGGTGGACAATTTTCCCATGTAAACGAATCTTAGTAAGGTGGTAACTCCCCTGAGTTGGAACATGTAAGGTGGTCACTCACAGTTTAGTTGTCTTGAAGGCGATGTCTGGAAGGCTGGTCCTAGCAGTGATTCTGGGATGTGTAGTCCTTCTTCATTAAGTTTGCAGGCACATGCCCTTCCCGTACTCAATCCTGGGAGCACCCTGTCCATTTCTATCACAACTTCAAGACTCTTACAAGTGCAAATGTGCGTGCTACCAAGCCTCTTCCCCGCTAAGTGCCAGAACTGGATCAGCACCACCTCCACTACCTTCTAGTAATTAAAAGTCAAGTGCCAGCCCAATTTCAAAGAGAGGACCTAAACTCCTCAGCAAGAGTGGCAGGAAGTATTCCCAGCTATTGTTAACCCACATATGTGAAATGTTACTTTTAAAAGGCATAAATCTCCCCATTTTTTGCTGTCGCTTTGTATTTGTTTCTATGTCTTAGATCAAACTGCTAATGTCACCCAGATTTTTTGGGGGTGGCCTTATGTAGTAAGTGTTTTGTGGGACCCAGTGGTGCAGTCTCTCAGATCTCCTGAGCTGGGTGTTCTTGGAAAGCCCCCTACTTGTTACTTGGGATCTCCCAATGTAGATGGGCCTTGAATGTTATTGCCCCATTGGTGGATGGAGGATCCTCACAGGTTGTCTGATTATGTGACTCATCCCCGACGTCGTCATGCACACTGTTTTGGATGTGCTCAGGGTCCCAGCTCCTGTGGCAAGTGTTGCCTGCAAGGTCCCACTGGCATGCGACTCACCGCGGAGGTC
Organism: Myotis brandtii; assembly: GCF_000412655.1. Classification (NCBI taxonomy): domain Eukaryota; kingdom Metazoa; phylum Chordata; class Mammalia; order Chiroptera; family Vespertilionidae; genus Myotis; species Myotis brandtii. The sequence goes on from NW_005370992.1 coordinate 415,857, forward strand.
CAGAGCCCATGGCTGGGTGGTGTGCACTCAGGAAATCACTGTGGGGAGGTCTCTGAAACCCATGGCAGAGTGGTTGAGCAACTGTGCAATGAATATCATAAGCTGATGAACAAAAATAGACCCAGAGACATAGAAGCATCAAACAGACTGTCAAACCTCAGACGGAAGGCAAGGAAGGGGGGTGGAGATCAACCAATGAACTCATATGCATATGTGCATAACTCATAGACACAGATAATGGGGTGGTGAAGGTCTGGTGTGGAGGGGGTGGGATGGGAGAGGACAATGGGGGTAAAAGGGGACATATGTAATACTTTCAAAAATAAAGATT
>NW_005370992.1:416231-449830 GCF_000412655.1 Myotis brandtii
GTTTAAAAGATTGAATTAAGAAGACTCTAGATTACTAAGATTACTAAGAAATAATGTTAATATACCCAAGAAATGAAAACATTTATCTATGCAATTGTTTCTATATCAATTCTCTTCCTGAACAAATAGATTAGTTAATATGAAATTATTATAGAACTATGACCTATTAAATATATGGAAGAATATCCACTTGTTTCGCAAGCATTTGGGGACTTTCAAATTAAAGATGGTTGTAAAATAAAATAAAATAAGAAATCAAAAACTTCTAAATGCTGGATCGATTCTGAATAAGTATAAATGCTGCAAAGATTACTTGAAGTCAATGCTACCTATTTTTTAAATTGAGGTGTATTTGACATAACTTTTATTAGTTTCAGGTGTACAATATAATAATTTGATATTTATATGTATTAGAAAATTGTCACCAAAATATGTCTAGTTAACATCTGTTATCATACATAGTTATAATTTTCCTGTGGTGAGAGCTTTTAAGATCTACTATCTTAGCAAGTCTCAAATATGCAAAACAGTATAATAATAACTATAGTTACCATATGTACATTACATCCCATGACTTATTTATTTTATAACTGGAAATTTGTACATTCTAACTCCCTTCATCCTTTCCATTATGTAATTATATTTATTTCTATATATTTGTATTCCTATATATGATTAGCCAAATTTGGTTCTATGGAATTGTATGAGTATTATTGCTTTGATGAGAAGCCATCAATGTTACTGGTAAATCATGTTTATTACTTTTCTAAATAGGGTTGGGACTGCCTTGTATAACAGTAAAGTCCCAATCATCTGATACAGATATAGCATTTTATTTACATGACTAAATACAAGTAACATACTTAGTATACTTTATTTATGCAAGATTCCTTGATCAGCTATTTCATTCCCACTTAATATCTCTATTTTTTATACTGTTCTTCCCCAAGAAATGTCATCTTTAAAAATTAACAGAACATAGATTTATTTTGAAAATAGATTATAACCTGAGCATCTGTATTGATTGAGAGCAGGCACATCTTTATTTGTGTATTTCTAAAAACCCATAAGAGTTATTGACACAGAGTAAGGATTCAAAAACCATTTGCTAAATTGGCATGAATAAAACTAAGATTCAAAAGAAACTTAAGGAAAGGCAGTAGGTATTAAGAAGGCAGGTATAGAGTCAGACAGGCAGGATTCAAAGCTTAATTTGACCACTTTTCAGCTGCATCACCATGGTGATTTGATCCAATACTGTGTGCTAGATTGTGTTTATTTCTTTACAATTTTGAGGACCTTAGTAGAACATGCTGCAATAATCAGATTTATGTCATCCAATGAAACCTCTTTGAGCCCAGTCTCTTAGGATTTAACTGGTGAAAGCCTGTCTTTCACCATGGCCCAATTCAATATGAAATGACTAACACATTGATAAGTATTGGGCACTACGTCATCAGTTTCATCAAAATGGCTAAATTGCATGTATATGTAGATAGTGCAAATGAAGAAATCTAGAGGCCAAATAAAATACAATAGTTAAAAACATATTTTATTTAATGTGACTTATACATTGAAGGTATTTGTTTCTCATAATTTATTCCTAGGATTGTTCCTAACAAATTGGAAAAGCTTAATTTTGTCATCCTTGCAGAGAGAAGAAAACTGAGTCCCAGGAAGTAAAGGTAACTTTTTAAATAATGTCAATAAAAAAATGTGATAATGAAATTCCGTTTTCGATTGTACAAATGCAAATTGACTAATTATTGCCAGACAGTTTACACACGTGGGAGACTCAGTAATTGAGTGCTTGTGATGGTTAATTGTATGTGTCAACTTGGATAGGCTATCATGCCAATTGCTTGCACAAACACCCGTCTAGATGTTGCTGTGTATTTTTTATGTGATTAATGGTTAAGTCTGTGCACTTAGAGTAAAGCAGATTACCCTCCATCATGTGGGTGTGCTACTTCCAATCACTTAAAGGCCTTAAGAACAAAGACTCAGGTTTACCCCTAAGAAAGAATTCAGCCTTGAGAATGCAACATTTTAAAAAACACTTCACCTGAGTTTCTAGCCTGCCAGATTCAAGATTACAATTTCAATTCTTACCTAAATTTCCAGCCTGCTGGCTTGCCCTGCGAATTTCGGACATGCTGGCTTCTGCAATTACATAAGCCAATCCCTTAAAATTAATGTTTCTATTTAAGAATGTATATATCCTACTCATTCTATTTTTTTGATAATCTTGATACACTGCTATTCCTATTTGCTAATTAATTAAAATAATCTCAGTCTCATGAAATATTTTTACACATTGGTAGGTTTTTCTCCTTTAGTTAATTCAGTACTCAATTGAGCCCCCATAAAATTTTATTAATGTTTATTGGTTTGTTGAATGAGTAAATAAATGTATGAATTCCTCAAATGTGGACTTTCATTTATGAATTTAAATATTTATAACACTTAAAAATTCTGGTATAAAGCTATTCATTAAAAATTGACTTTAGCTATAATTAGGTTTTAAAAGATGACTTTCTATTACATAAGCCACTTTTTATTTATCCAAAGAGTGCAACACAAAAAATGAAATTGCTATTTTTGCATTTATGGTAATAGTAATAATAAACTTTGAGCTCTCACTGAAAATTAGGAGCTATAGTAAGTGTTTTAAATTCATTAGCAAATAATACCCATATCCAGCTTTGAGTCACTTTTATTATTCCCATTTCAAAGATGAGCATAATAAAGATTTTAAAACTTCAATAACTTTCCCAAGTTTGTAAACGTAGTAAGTGGTAAGTGATAAATCTAAAATTCTAATAGAAATCTTTCTGAGGCAAAACTCTTTATAACTGTATTTTGATATTCAGATTTTGCACCAGGTATTGCTGGGCCTTTTGCCAACGGGCACTATTAAGTTATCAGTTATGAAAGTAAGGCTGATCTCTGTCTTTCAAGCTTTGTATACCCTTGCTTTCCCCTATGAGTTTGTTATAATTTCCTCTCTGTCATTTTCTCTGTTTGTATTTTCATCTACTCATTGCATGGATATTAAATTTTTACTCTTCTCAAGACATAGATTTTTCATGGTATTAATACTTCTTTTTGTATAATACTTCTTTTGGTATAAATACTTCTTATTTATAACAGCATCTGAATTAAAACAAGCCTAGCCCTAGCCAGTTTGGCTGGGTGTATAGAGCATCAGCCTGGGGACCGAAGGGTCCCAGGTTTGATTCTGGTCAAAGGCACTTACCTAGGTTGCAGGGTCCTCCCCAGCCCTGGGCAGCCCAGGGCCCTGGGAGGGATGCAGTCAGGAGGCAACCAATCAATAATAAAATAATAAAATAAAATAATAAATGTTAAATAATAAAATAAAATAAACAAGCCTAGGGGATAAAGAATATATTGCCTCAGATAACTGATCATGAGACCAATAGAGGAGTGCTCTAGGGTTCTGGGGCTATTGAAACCAGATCCCCCAAAGGCTGCCTGAGCTTTCTCTCTTCACCTCTGCTTCTGCTTCTCTTGCTGGTGCCAGCTTCATTCTCTTCTTTTGAAGACTGTCTTCCCTGTGAAAGGAATATGGCCACTGACAGCTACAGAACTCCACATACCCACCAAGGAATTAAGTACTCAACTCTCTCTTTGATCCAAAATGTAATATTCTGATCAGGATTTCTGATCAGCTAAGTGCGTGTAGGTTGTGTTCATATCCGTGGCCAATTAACAATGATCAGGGAGCTGTGATTTGAAAGATGTTGTCCCTATTCTAATTACATGCTTCCTTCCTAAAAGAATGTGGAGATGTTGTATTGAAGAAACCATAGATGATCACTATACTTATTTTTCACATGGTCTACATAGGTACCTCAAGCTGGCTTACATTACTGTTGAAATCAAACATATTCACCCAAATTATGAAGGTTAAAGAGTAAAATTGCTATCTCATTATGTCTTATTTATGATAGTAAGAAGTAATAAACCAACTGTACTGTCAAGTCCCCACAGAGCCTCAAATGTACTCTTCATGGGAGCTTGTTCACAGAAGACTGCTGGTTTTATTTTAACTAGTGGATATATCATCATATACTACAGACTGCTAGGTTCCCATACATTGAGGGGATATATGAAACTATATACCCAATATATATTTTAAGTAAATAACCTAGAAAACTATATTGCTCTCTCTTTTTAAAAATTCTTTAATTGTTTAAAGTACTACATATGTCTCCTTTTTTTCCATTGACCTTCCCTGAGTCTTTCCCCTCCCCCCAGAACATGCCTATACCACCTTACTGTCTGTGTCCATTGGTTATGCTAATATACATGCATACAAGTCCTTTGGTTGATCTCTCAACCCTTCTCCCCCCGTACCTTCCCTCTGAGGTTGGATGGTCTGTTTAATGCTTCTATGTCTCTAAATCTATTTTAGTTCATCAGTTTATGTTGTTCATTATATTCCACAAATGAGTAAGTTCATGTGATATTTATCTTTCTCCGACTGGCTTATTTCACTTAGCATAATGTTCTCCAGGTCCATCCATGCTGTTGCAAATGGTAAGAGTTCTTTCTTTTTTACAGCAGTGCAGTATTTCATTGTCTAGATGTACCACTGTTTTTTTAATCCACTCATCTGCTGATGGACACTTAGGTTGTTTCCAAATCTTAGCTATTGTAAATTGTGCTGCTATGAACAGAGGGGTGCATATATCCTTTCTGATTGGTGTTTCTGGTTTCCTGGGATATATTCCCAGAAGTGGAATTACTGGGTCAAATGGGAGTTCTATTTTTATTTTTTGAGGAAACTCCACACTGTTTTCCATAGTGGCTTCCCAGTCTGCATTCCCACCAGCAGTGCATGAAGGCTCCTTTTTCTCCACATCCTCACCAGCACTTATCATTTGTAGATTTGTTGATGATAGCCATTCTGACAAGTGTAAACTGGTACTTCATTATCATTTTGATTTGTGTCTCTCAGAGGATTAGTGACTTTACACACGTTTTCATATGTCTCTTGGCCTTCTGTATGTCCTCTTTTGAAAGGTGTCTATTTAGGTCCTTTGCCCATTTTCTATTGGATTGTTTATTTTCCTTTTATGAACACAATGGAAGGCTTCAACAGTAGACTGGAAGAAGCTGACGACCACATCACTGAATTAGAAGACAAGGTAGAAAAAACACCCAAGCAGAGCAATAACTAAAAAAAAGAGCAAAAAACAAAAACAAAAAGCAAAACAAACAAAAAAAACACAACAACGTGTAAAGCAGGAGGAGAGCCTAAGGGAACTTTGGGACAACACAAAACAAAATAACATCCACATAATAGGGGTGCCAAAAGGAGAGGAAAGTGAGCAAGGAATAGAAAACCTGTTTGAAGAAATGATGACAGAAAACTTCCCTGATTTTGGAAAGAAGAAACTCACACAAGTCCAAGAAGCACAGAGTCCCAAACAAGATGAACCTAAAAGGACCAACACCGAGACACATCATAATTAAATTGGCAAACATCAACAACAAAACAAGAATCTTAAAGGCTACCAGAGAGAGATAGAAAATTAGCTATAGCAGATCTCCCATTAGACTATCAACTGATTTCTCAACAGAAACACATCAGGACAGAAGGGAATGGAATAAAATATACAAAGTGATGCAAAGCAAGGGTCTGAATCCAAGAATACTATACTCAGCAAGGTTATCATTAAAAGTTGAAGGTGAAATCAGGAGCTTTATAGACAAAAGAGGGCTAAGGGAGTATATTACCACCAAGCCAGCAATGCAAGAAATGCTAAAAGGACTGCTCTAAAAAGAATAAGTAGAAAGGGAAGAAGGAACACAGGCATAAAGAATAAAAATGACGACAAAAAAGTACCTATCATTAATAACCTTAAACTTAAATGGACTAAATTCTCTGATCAAAATACATAGGATAGCTGAATGGATAAAAAAACATGACCCATATATCTGCTGTCTACAAGAGACCCACCTCAGAACAAGGGACTCACACAGACTGATGGAAAAAAATTTCTTCAGGCAAAAGAAAATGAAAAAAAAAAGCTGAGGTAGCAATACTTACATCTGACAAAATAGACATTAAAGTGAAGGCCATAACAAGAGATAAGGAGGGCCACTTCATAATACTAAAGGGAACAATTCAACAAGATGATATAACTCTGGTAAACATATATGCACCCAATACAGGAGCACCCAAATACATTAAAAAACAAAACAAAACAAAAAAACTTCTGGAAGATATCAAGGGAGAGATTGACAGCAATGCAATCAGAGTAGGGAACATTAATACCCCATTGACACCACTGGATAAATCCTCTAAGCAAAAAATCGGCAAAAAAATAGCAATGCTAAATGAATCACTAGATCAGATGGAATTAATTGACATCTTCAGAATATTTCATCCCAAAGCAACAGATTATGCATTCTTCTCAAGTTCACACAGGACATTTTCAAAGATAAACCACATACAGGGACACATTCAAAGCCTCTTCCAATTCAAGAAGCTACAAATCACATCAAGCATCTTCTCAGATCACAATGGCATAAAATTAAAAATCAACTACAATAAAAATAATGAAAAAAAATCAAGCATTTGGAGGCTAAATAACATGCTATTAAACAATGATTGGGTTACAAAAGAGATCAAAGAAGAAATAAAAATCATCCTGGGAACAAATGACAATGAAAACACAACAGTCCAAAATCTATGGGACACAGTGAAAGCAGTCCTGAGAGGAAAGTTCATAGAATTACAGGCCTACCTCAAAAAAACAAGAAAAAATAGTAATTGATTATCTAACCCTGCAACTTCAAGAATTAGAAAGAGAGCAACAAGAAAAACTCAGAGTAAGCAGAAGAAAGGAAGTAATAAAGATCAGAGCAGAAATAAACAACATAGAGGCCAAAAAACAATACCAATGATCAATAAAACCAAGAGCTAGTTCTTTGAAAGGATAAACAAGATTGATGAACCTCTATCCAGGCTCACCAAGAAACAAAGAGAGAGGACCCAAATAAACAAAATCAGAAATGAAAGAGGCAAGGTAACAACCGACCCCACAGACATACGAAGGATTGTAAAAAAAAAAAAAAAATACTAGGAACAACTCTACTCCAATGAACTGGACAACTTAGATGAAATGGACATATTCCTAGAAAAAGACAATCTTCCAAAACTCAATCAGGATGAATAAAAAAACCTGAATAGTCCATTGAAGAAATTGAAATTGAAGCAATAATTAAAAAAACAAAACAAAACAAAACAAAAACAAAAACCAAACAACAACAACTTCTAGCAAACAAAAGCCCTGGTCCTGACAGCTTCACAGAGGAGTTTTACCAAACATATATCGCACTCTTTAAAACAGTCTCAAAAAAAGCATATGAACAAAATCTCAAACAATATACAGAAAAGCAGCTCTGTAAAGGACCAAAATATGACCACATATAAAGATCTGATGTTTGGCTTAATCTAATTACATGTTGTAATATGCAGAGAATGGCATGGACTCTGCATTCAGAGAATCCACCACACATAAAAAAATCTCTTTAAATAAATATTTGGTAATTATTAAAATGCATAACTTTTATATTAAATTCTAAGAACCTGGAGTACAGATATTTTATTTTTATTGCTAAAGGCATTTACATACACTTTAACAGTCATTTATTTATAGTTATTGATGGAGTTCATATCCTCTACAGATACTTTGTGAAATAGATATTTTATTGATAGTATCCACATTTTTTTCATAAACACTAAACCAACATATTATTGAGGCCTCAAATCACCACTCCAAAAGGCTGTAGGGACTTTTAACAAAATATTATTAAGTCAAAATTTCTCCTTGCCCAAAAAAGTTTTAATATAACCTGTGATAATAACTAAATTAAAAAAACACACAGATAGGATTGCTATTTTAAGCAATTGAATTTATGCTGTATCATCCAAGGGGAACTAGCTGTGATATAGCTTCATGAATAATCTACAAGTTATTGTTTAAGAAAATAAGTTGGTTTTGGAGTTCATGATTAAAACGGGATTTTTCTTTAACTGTTAATCAGCAGGACTTGTTACTATTTAACCTATTTCTTGTTCAGAACAATGAATATCATCTACACTAATAAAAGAGAAACATGGTAATTGGCGTACGACCACTACCCTTTTCATTGGCTAATCAGTGAGTATATGCAAATTAACTGTCAGCCAAGATGGCGGCCGGCAGCCAGGCACTGAAGCGAGCAGGGAGGCTTGCTTGCTGCAGACTCCAACGTTCCCCGCCACACTTGCCGGCCTCTCATCTGCAACTCTAAGCAACTATATACTATGTTGCAAATAAGAAGCTAAACAAAACCCCAGAAAAGGGCTTCCATTCAGCCGGGCTCGGACCGCAACATTGTATCGATGTTTTCAGCAGCGAGGCCTCAGAGCTAAAGCTGGCCCAGAAAAAAAAAAAAAAAGAAGAAGAAAACAAGGAGCGGTTGTAAGCTTTAGTCACTCGCCAGCCAGAAAACAGCCCTCAGCCCCTCACCCAGACAGGCCAGGTACCCCAGTGGGGACCCCCACCCTGATCCAGGACACCCTTCAGGGCAAACCAGCCAGCCCCTACCCATGCACCAGGCCTCTATTCTATATAGTAAAAGGGTAATATGCCTCCCAGCACCGGGATCAGCGGAGCAGCGAGGCTCCCGGCACCGGGATCAGCGTGACAGGGGGCAGCGCCCAAACCCCCTGATCGCCCTGCGGCTCTGTGTGTGACAGGGGGCGGGGCCACAACCTCCCTATCCGCCCTACTCTGTTCGTGACAGGGGAAGGCACCCCAACCCCCTGATCTGCCCTGCTCTGTGCCTGATAGGGGGGAGCTCCCCAATCCCCTGATTGCCCTGCGGCTCTGTGTTTGACAGGGGGCAGGGCCACAACCTCCCTATCCGCCCTGCTCTGTTCGTGACAGGGGAAGGCACCCCAACCCCCTGATCTGCCCTGCTCTGTGCCTGATAGGGGGGAGCTCCCCAATCCCCTGATTGCCCTGCGGCTCTGTGTTTGACAGGGTGCAGCACACCAACCCCCTGATCGGCCCTGCTCTGTGTGTGACAGGGTAGAGCCATAACCTCTCCATCAGCCCTGCCCCGAGTGTGACAGTGGTGGCGCCCCAACCCCCTGATCGGCCCTGCTCTGTGGGTGATAGAGGGTGGCGCCCCAACCCCCCTCCACGGGCCTTGCTCTGTGTGTGACAGGGTAGAGCCATAACCTCCCCATTGGCCCTGCCCTGAGTGTGACAGGGTGCAGCGCCCCAACCCCCTGATCCGCCCTGCTCTGTGTGTGACAGGGGGCGGTGCCCCAACTCCCCTATCGGCCCTACTCTATGAGTGACAGGGGGGAGCTCCTCAACCCCCTGATCGGCCCTGCTCTGTGGGTGATAGAGGGTGGCACCCCAAACCCCCTCCACGGGCCTTGCTCTGTGTGTGACAGGGTAGAGCCATAACCTCCCCATTGGCCCTGCCCTGAGTGTGACAGGGTGCAGCGCCCCAACCCCCTGATCCGCCCTGCTCTGTGTGTGACAGGGGGCGGTGCCCCAACTCCCCTATCGGCCCTACTCTATGAGTGACAGGGGGGAGCTCCTCAACCCCCTGATCGGCCCTGCTCTGTGGGTGATAGAGGGTGGCACCCCAAACCCCCTCCACGGGCCTTGCTCTGTGTGTGACAGGGTAGAGCCATAACCTCCCAGACTTGAGAGGGCACAGGCCAGGCTGGGGGACCCCCCCTCCCCCTGCCCCCCGAGTGCACAAATTTTTGTGCACCGGGCCTCTAGAATATTATATGAGAGAACACTTGCAATTTTATATATGAAAACTATAAATGGGCTATAGAAAGATTTTTATAAAATTTTACATTTCTAGTCCCTTTTTGAAAATTTTTATCCAGTTATAGCTAAATAAAGCTCCCTCATTGTATGTCTGTCTGAACTGTTTTGCTATTTACCAAATTCTGTTGCTCATCCTTTGTGTGCTTTATTCCATTCTTACTTCATTTAAATTTTTGATGAATCACCTTGTAACAGAAACCTTGTATTATTTTATTAGACTACTAGAGGCCCAGTGCACGAAATTTGTGCACTGGGGGGGGGGACCCTCACCCCAGCCTGTGCCCTCTCCCAGTCCGGGAGTCCTCGCTCCTTACTGACCACCTGCTCACTGCTCCTTACTTTTCAGCTCGCTGTTCCTTAGCACTGCCATGGAGGCGGAGAGGCTTCTGCCACCGCAGCTGAGCTCGCCAACTGTGAGCCCGGCTTCTGGCTGAATGGTGCTCCCCCTGTGGGAGCACACTGACCACCAGGGAGCAGCTCTTGCATTGAGTGTCTGCCCCCTGGTGGTGGTCAGTGCGCATCATAATGACCGGTTGTTCTGGTTGTTCCACTGTAATGGTTGTTTAGGCTTTTATTTATAGATTAGAGGTCCAGTGCATGAAATTTGTGCATGGGTGTGTGTGTCCCTCATCTCAGCCTGCACTGTCTACAATCTGGGACCCCGAGAGGAGTGTCTGACTGCCTGTTTAGGCCTGATCCCACCAGGCAGTCGGACATCCTTCTCGCAATCCAGGACTGCTGGCTCCAAACCACTCACCTGCCTGACTGCCTGATTGCCCCAAACCACTTCTGCCCACCAGCCTGATCACCCCCTAACCACTCCCCTGCCAGCCTGATCGACGCCTAACTGCTCCCCTGCCGGCCTGATTGCCCCTAACTGCCCTCCCCTGCCAGCTCAATCACCCCCAACTACCCTCCCTTGCAGGCCTGGTCCCCTACAACTGTCCTCCCCTGCTGACCATCTTGTGGAGGCTATCTTTGACCACATGGGGGCGGCCATCTTGTGTGCTGGAGTGATGGTCAATTTGCATATTACCTCTTTATTAGATAGGATGCTTATCTACCTGTTCAAAGTTATCTTAAAAGTTCCAAATACTTTATAAGTAATAATATTTTTTAGAAGATGCAACTCCCCTCTTGTATAATCTGCAAACACGAACTCTGGTTTCCTATGTTTGTTTTTAATTCATTCAAGATTTTTCTTTTTTGCTGAAAGGTAATTCGGTAATATAAACACTCTTTAAGAATAAATTCCTGATTCTAAGAAAGTACCAAATAGACTTATCAAGTATAATCATATATGAGGAAACATGCCCTACAGTTAGCACTGTAGAGGAAACAAATAAACTTCTTAATCTGAGGATTGCTTTAAGAAGGTTTCAAAGAGGGTTTTTTTTGTTGTTTGTTTGTTTGTTTTTTTACTTGAGTCTTGAGGAAGGGAAGGTCAGGTACTAAGATTTTAGGAGGAAAACTATAAACATAAGAAAGAGGTCTGTCCAAATTAGGTATAGAAGGGGAAATCTCATGTAATAGAAGAATGAAAAATAAGTCTATATGATTATATAGGGCATCCCAAAAATGTATAGACACACTTTGAATAATTATGAAGGCAGTGTTTATGAAATACATTTCATTTTAAAAATCGAGCTATCAGTTGTTAAAGTGTGTATACATTTTTGGGGACACCCTGTATATAAATAATAGCTGCAGTTGGAGATGTATGTAAGAGATAGTGTTTTGCGTTTTCACAAAATATCTTCAGCTAATATAGAAAATTCTACAGAGGTTGGATGGCAACAATACCTTGTTACCTAATAATAATTCAATGATTTAAAAATATAAGACCAATATGGTATTTCTAGATTGTAGTTGTATGGGAAATATGTTATTTGTTTAATAAGAACATTATAAAAAAGGAAGTAAAAGACCAACACTTTGGAAGTATGTATAGTTAACAATCTTGATGGTTCAATTGTACCAGATACTAATCAAAGTAGTTTTCATGTATCATTTAATTTAATACTTACAAAATATTAAATACATATTACTGAAATGTGATTTGTCAGATGCAGACCCTGAAGCATAGACAGAATACTGATTCTATCAAAGGTTACATGCTTAATAAATTATGGCTGGGTAATGTGGGCACAGACTGCTTAAAGAGCTTGCACTTTGAACCACTCTGCTCTACTTTATGTATTATATGTGCATGCTCACTTTATAAGACACCACCAGGAGAATTTTATTCATTTTTTTTTTACTTAATCCAAAGCAGGAACAGTATGTCAATCATGGCTTAAAAACAAATTCTATCGCAGATTCTCCTTGTTCTCTTCTCATCTGAAACTATCACTCTCTCCTCTATTCATCTTTCTTGTTTTTGACTTGGAAATTCCAATTTAATCCCATGTCTTTTCCAATAGCCAGACGCATATCTCACCTTTTTAAGAGTTGTAGGAAAAAATACTTCACATAAATCAATTATTAACTACCAATACAATACTTAGTTTTTAAATATCACCTGAAAATTGAAGAGACAGTAATAGGATGGGCTACAAGGATTTATCTCATGCGGAATGACATCCTATGCGACAAAATAGAAAGAGGAGACCGATGGGAGCTTCCTATGAAGTTACCTGCAGAAGGTGTGCACCCACAGACCCCAGATCTCAGAGGTGGATCTCTCAGTCACTGCTCGCCACAGTCCCCAGTCATCTCTGAGTGCTTGTTTTCTGATGCAGGCCCTGCCTCTGGGTTCTTCTCCAGGACAATATTCCAAGACATGTCAAAGGAACAAATTTGATTCTTTACTAGTTTTCTCATGAAATATTAGATTTTAAAGCATTATTATTTTAAATATTTAACCCTGTTTCTTCCTTACACATTTTTATGTGAACTCCATTATAATAAGCTCACAATTGTCTCATTTTATGTTACTCCAGTTGCTTTCGCCTTCATGAAAGGGTGGTCTGAAGCACACAAAGTTGCTGTTTTTGCAGGATCCATTTTCTAGCCTATATAGGAAGTAATGATATAACTTTCAAGGTTTCATTGAATTATATCTCAGAAGAATGATGGACACATTTCCTCTGAGATATTTTGAGCTTTTACATACATTTATAAAATCTTGGGCAATTATAGCTTCCTAACATCTTTTAAATGAAATCTCCTAGATTCAGTATATATTTTAAAATGATTGCTTTTTTTATTTGATAAATAAGTAAAACATATGAGTGAATCTGATTTTAAATGATTTTGAGGAACTAAATGCAGGTTTTCAGACCAAAAAGGTGCTCACAAAATATCCCAATATCATATTCACTGTGAGTTAAATTTGCTGTTTTCCAGGTTTAAATGATTGTCAGTGAGGATGTTAATTGAACAAAATTAGGTCTAACACCTAATTTGGTGCCACTTGGCTGCACACATTAGTGCTATTATGTGTACTGCAGTTTATCACCATCCCATGGTTAAGATGACTTAGATATTTTTCAATTTGTGTAATACTTTGTATTGGAAATTAGTTTAAGTGTGTTTTAAATTGGCAAATACTAGAATTTTATATAAGAAATACTGAAAAAATATACTCTTTTCTTAAAATATAATTTAAATAGCAAAATCCTTGGGTTTATTTTGTGAAGTAAAAAATGAAGTCTTATTGCTGTCTCCATTTGATACCATTGGTCCTTTTCTTTAAATTCTATAGATGTATATGACCAACAAAGATTTATTTATTTTTTTTAAATATATTTTATTGATTTTTTACAGAGAGGAAGGGAGAGAGATAGAGAGTCAGAAACATCGATGAGAGAGAAACATCGATCAGCTGCCTCCTGCACACTTCCTACTGGGGATGTGCCCGCAACCCAGGTACATGCCCTTGACCGGAATCGAACCTGGGACCCTTCAGTCTGCAGGCCGACGCTCTATCCACTGAGCCAAACCAGTTTCGGCCAAAGATTTATTTTGTTATTCTATGACAAGTGAATAATAGCCAGGTACTTTCTATTTTTGGAATAAAATGGGAAAATAAATGTTTGCTAACTCTGTTTACGTAGAGTTTTCTGCTAAAACAAAACAAATGAACACAAGACAAAAACCAGATAAGCAAAGAGAAAATTATAATAAAATGTGAGGTTGGAGGCACACAGGGAAATGTGTGTCACTTTTTACACCTACAATGACAATTTCTGAGATTTTCTCAGTTCACAGTGTAGATGGTTCTGGAATTTTTCCTATGTAATTGATTTAAATAGGTTTTCATAGCCATGAAGAAATGGTTGATAAAACATTTTTATTCTTAAAACGAGGTACATCTTTTGTTTGATGTAAAATTAGTCCTAGAACTCTAGCTAAATGAAGCATGATGACAAGATGATCCTTTGAAAATTCTATAGTATCCTCTTCTTGTCCTTAAATTTCATGTTGCATTGTAATAGAGTGAATCTTTCACTAATTACCTAAAATATTTCTTCATGTTTTCTCTTTTTTTAAATCCTAGGAAATGTTTAAAATTTAAAAGAAACTGTTTAATGACAAAGCTAAAATGTAATTTAATGAATATATAATTATAGAAATATGTTTAATCAATCTTATATGAGTAAAATGTGTAAAGTAATTTAGACTCTCTAGTCAACTTAATCTGAAAAAAAAACACCTTTATTTAGACCATTAATAACCTGGTTATTATTAACAGGACAGGAATAAAGGGGAGACGAGATAATATAGGCATGCCTTTTATTCAACTTTACCAGGATGCTGCAGTTAACACTCTCTAGTCTGTTCCCGAAGATTGCTGGGGGAAGGGACTGGACAATAGACCCGTGCCCAGCAAGGTCTGAGTGATGTGGGCAGATGCATACCTGTCAGTCGTACCTGGGAACAAGTCCGTAGCCAGAATAGGTGTGGCCACTGCAAGCATGGGGAAATTTGATATTTAAACTCTTGAACAAAGGGAGTTCCCTCTCTTGTGCTGTTGTGCTCTTATCCCTCTTACTCTCTTGGGACTCCCGTTGCATGGACCCACACAATGGATTAAGAGGCTGTAATTATCCTAAAGCTACATTGAGATCAACTCCACCATGGAACAGAAACCCTGGACATTGGCCCTGCTTTTGGCTTTACTGGAGCCTCAGCTGCACATTTTCCAGGACTGGTTTAAGGACAATGGGACTTTACAATCCGAGAAATATAATTCCATGCCAATAAAAACCAATCTCCTGTGAGAGTCTTAGAAAATTCCTTTTCTGAAAATATCGTAAGAACCCCATCCACACTAGCAACAGAGGAATCCCACAAACCCATCTTCCAGTAACACATTAACTTTACTTTCAATTATATTTTTCCATTTCTTGCTTCAGAATTCACAATATTCAGCCTCTTATTATCATGTAAGTTTAATCTTAGATTTTAAAAATATATTTACCTCAGTGAATTGTTCTGTTATCGTATTTTTTTTAAAATGTCCTTACCATTTCTTTCTTTTCTGAAGACATAATGATGTCCTATCTCTTTTACATTTGTATTGCCTCTCAGCTTCCCTGCTCTTTAAATATCTTTATATAATAAATTACTATACTATATATATAGTTCCATATTTTTTCACATATAAATTTCAGTTGTCTATTAAGTAAATATGGAGATGTTGCAAGAAATTGTCTTTCACCCTTGGGGTATCTAATATAGGGTCAAGAAGAAATTTGCTTTAGGGTGATAATGGGAAATCCTTGTGCAATAGACTTGGAGAAGGAGCGACTTTTCACTTTCTCATTTAAAAAAAAAAGCAAGCAGGTGAGTAAGGCCAGAGCAGAAAGGAATCAACAGTAAAAGTTAGGGAGCAGGTCTGGCTAGCATGGTTCAGTGGTTGAGCCTCGACCTATAAACCAGGAGGTCATGGTGTAATTCCAGGTCAGGGCACATGCCCAGGTTGTGGGTTTGATTCCCGGTAGGGGGTGTGCAGGAGGCAGCCAATCAATGATTCTCTCTCATTGTTGATGTTTCTATCTCTCCCTCTCCCTTCCTCTCTGAAATGAGTAAAAATATATTTTAAAAAAAAGTTAGAAAGGAATGAGATTATGGAGTCTGCAGTTTTCAACCTTAGAGGCTAAAACAAAAATTTAAACTTTGTTTTGCCACATTTCAAATTATTTTTACATCACTCAATCACATATTATAGATTCTTTTTTATTATCCATCTGATTTTCAGTATATTTTATAGTATTTTAAACTTTCAGATACTGTTGGGCTGTCCATCCAACTTAATGTCATTGTTTTTATTTTTTTATGTTTAAAAAATTATGATTCCTGGATAATCATATTGGGAGATGGTTAGAAGATAGTAAGATATATTTTTACAAATTCTACAATAGAATTGCTTCTATGCTAAATTATCAGTAAATAAATTGAATCACAACTTTCTATCAAATATTATATTTGAAAGGTTTTAGGAATTATACTGAAATGCACACACACATGAAAATAAGCCTTGAAGAGATTCTGACAAGCACTGCTTTTTTCCATGGCTCATGGGTTTTCCCAAAGTAACAAGGTGAATATATCAGAAGTAATTCCGCCACCACACGTTTTGTTCACTGACTTACCACCGTGTATAATCTGATACATGAGGAAGTTACATGATTTGTCATTAGAATTACCACTTAAAATGATTTCATCAGAGAAAACAGTTAGGACTTCAAAGGGATAGAAAAGATTAAAAGCGAAGTGTCCAGTATAATGTTTCAAATTAACTCCTAATTTTAAGTATATGGAGATCTATTTCTATTTTTATTGTACCTGCATTTAAATTCTGGTGAATTAGAAAAAAATGAACAACTTTCACACTTTTTATTTGTCAAAAATGTGTGTATTTTTCTGTAATTCTCAATTGATATTTATGTTAAGTAAAAATTTATTAACTTGTCATCTATAAAACTTGTTATCCAATTGTTGCTTTAATTTGAAATATATCATCCCTTTGTACTGTGGCTTCTATTGTTTCTTCTATTGTTTCACTGATGAACAAGTTGATATCAGTCTAATAAGCTGTGCCAGTTACCGTGTGTCAGCTCTAAAATTAACCCCTGTACAATCATTTTGTGATGTTTGAGATTAGAATCTTCAGACCCCATTTCTACTTCTGCCAGCTAGCTTCAGACTAACCTCTGCCCACGGTGGGTGAGAGTGGAAAACTACAGGCTGGAGGAGAAAAGAGGGGCTTGCTTCTTTATGTTTGCTTCAAAGCTCTTCCTTTTTGCTTTAAGTTTCTCTTACAGATTTGAAACTGCCCTTTCTATATGTATCCTTCTATAAATATATAAGGTTTTTTAAATGTTCATAGAGATTATACTAACCATACATCTTTATAACTGTTATATTGTCCTTTAACAATCTAACAATTTTGTCTATAACTTTAATCATTCTTTAAGTCATTCTACTGACTGCTTGTTTTTATGGTATATAATTAAACACTATTTATTTAACTAATACTCATCACCAAACTTTCAGGTTTCTTTGAGAGTTTCTTTTATAATATAGTATAATTATTGTATTATTTTAACATGTCATTTATCTACCATATGGTACTTATTCTGTGTTAAACACTAAGCTAAGCATTTTATGGGTAGAATCTCTGTTATAACACAAAAACTATGATAATAAATCATTTTTTTCTTTTTAATTAGATTTACTGGGGTGACATTGGTTAATAAAATTATGTAAGTTTCAAGTGTACAATTCTAAAAGATGTCATCTTATATAGCATTGTGTGGTCACCACCCAAATCTTATATAGCATTGTGTGGTCACCATCCAAAGTCAAACCTTCTTTCATCACCATATATTTAACTCCCTTGACCCTTTATTACTCCCACTTCCCTTCCCCTGGTAGCCACCATATTGCTATCTATTTTTATATGTTTTTGTTTGTTTTCCCTGTGTTTTTTTTTCATTTGTTGTTCCTAGTTTTATGTCCAAAATATGAATGAAATCATATGGTTCTTGACTTCTTCTTTCTGACTTATTTCCTCTTAGCATGACATTCTCAAGATTTATCCATGTTGTTACAAATGGCAGTATTTCATCTTTCTTATGTCTGAGTAGTATTTCATTGCATATTTGTACCACATCTTCTTTTTTAAAAAAAATATATTTTATTGATTTTTTACAGAGAGGAAGGGAGAGGGATAGAGAGTTAGAAACATCGATGAGAGAGAAACATCAATCAGCTGCCTCCTGTACACCCCCTACTTGGGATGTGCCCGCAACCAAGGTACATGCCCTTGACCAGAATCAAACCCGGGACCCTTCAGTCTGCAGGCCAACGCTCTATCCACTGAGCCACACCAATCCAATCATCTAGCAAAGGACACTTTAGTTGTTTCTATGTCTTGGCCATTGTGAATAATATTGCTGTGCATATATCTTTGCAAATAAATGTTTTTAAATTTTTTGAGGTTGCTGGGTCATGTGGTAATTCTATTCTTAATTTTTTGAGGAACCTCCATACTGTTTTCCATAGTGGCTGTACCAGTTTACATTCCCACCAGCAGCGCATGAGGGTTTCTTTTTTCCCACAACCTCTCCAACATTTTTAATTACTTGTCTAATTGATAATAGCCATTCTAATAGGTGTGAAGTGGTATCTCATAGTTTTGATTTGCATTCTCCTAATAGTTAGTGAAGTTGGGCATCTTTTTATATATCTGTTGGCCATTTGTATGTTTTCTGGAGAGAGTGTCTGTTCAGGTCCACTGCCCATTTTACTCATAAAGTACTTGAAATTCTGAGAGTTTAGAAAGTTTTCTTAAGCTCACACACTAAGTTATAACTTTTTATTAAAAAGGTAAAATAAAAATCAAACTATCTCAATAATCCTATCTAATAAAGATGGAATATGAAATTGACCATCACTTCACAACAAAGATGGCGGCACCCACAGCCAATAAGGAGGGAATATGCAAATTGTGTGACAAAGATGCAGTCAGGCTGAGTTGCTTGCATCGTTGACATGGCGACGATGCAGGCGTTATGCCCCCTCCCCTTCTGCTCCTAGCCTCTGGGCAGTGTGCCATGCAGGCGCAGAGCAGGCTGGGTGGGGTGGGATGCCTGCTATGAGGGAGGGCCAGGGGGTGGAGGGAGCTACAAGAGGGCGGCAGGGCCAGCGTGAAGGCAGAAGGCGGCTCTGCAGGAGCGAAGGCAGAAGGTGGCAGCCAGAGCAAAGGCCCGGGTCCCAGGTGCCAGAGGGAATCTGATGCCAGCAGCCAGGGGAAGGAAGGCCTATTCTTGCACGAATCTTCATGCATTGGGCCTCTAGTATTTACATAAAATGATTCTTATACATAATTATCCTTTGCTTTTTGCTTGCTTTCTTGCTTTATTGTTTTGATTCCCATTATCTATGTGCTGTATTTGTGACAAAGATCCACACTTTTCATTTGGAAATCCAAATCTCAACCATTCTTCTGGGTTGTGGTTTGGTGGGACTTCACCTCTATAAATGTGCGATCTAGTAAGTTTGCGATCTAGTTTTAACCCAAATAATGGATTTACCTCTTTGGTCATAGTGATTGTGTGTTTGGCATATGATTTAAGTCATATTAATCAAGCTTATTTAAGTCTATGTGTGGATATTTTTGGGGAAACTTTAAGGCAAACCTGAATTTGAACCTGAGGGCATGTGAAGCTGAGGATGCGGCAAATATCCTATGACTAGGAGCAAACTGAGAAGAGTAGAGCTGAACAAAGGGACAAAAGCAAACCTCATCATATTACATGGATAGAGTCCAGAATTCAATCGTTCCCCAAAGCCACTTCTGTCCTTCTAAAGATTCTTTCTAAAATAATCTATTAACAGCCAATTATTAATTGAGCTTCTTTTCTGAGCCAGTCAATATAGTAAGTGTTTTACCTGGAGTAGTGATTTTTTTATTGCTCAAAATTACCTGATGAGATAGATGTTACTGTTATCTCCGTTTAAGAGATAAGGAAAATAAGGCCCAAAGGTTTTATATAACTTGTAACATGTCAAAACTCAAATAATTGGTGGAGTCATAATTAAAGTTTAGTCAGTTAAAATGCAAAGTCCAACATTACTCACTGCACCTTTTTTGAGCAAGGGTGATATGTATTGCTGCTCTTATAAATACAATGTCCTTACAAATATAAGAAAGAATTGTCACTTTTCTTTTTAATCTATTTTTGTGATACTTTATTTTCATTTATATCCTTTTCTAAAAGTCAATAAGAACAAAAAAGCACATCTGCCATTTAATATTTAGGTCATTTTTGTGATTTTTACTTATTATATATTTTTTATTACAGGATGCATTGATGATTAAAACCAAAGGGTAGTGTTTATAATGATGAGTTATATTCCTCATTGTCCACAAGTTTGGAGGAATAGCATTTATTAGAAATAATACAACTATTTTAAATAATAACTATCCGGAAATCTGCCCTCAACCAAGAAACACATAAACTAGCCTATAATAATGCAGTTTTTGGGGGGGGGGCAAAAAAATATGAGTTGAACATTGTTGACAATTTTGGTAATATTAATAGTTTTGTACTAGTTTCTGAATAATAGTTTTTTCTGAATAATAGTTTCTTTTGTACTATTTCAAAAATGTAATGTGATTCATTGAGCTTTTTGTCTTCACACTATTTAGTTGCTAATTTTAGGAGCTACAAATTAAATATTTTAAATTGAGAAAAATATTTTTGGAAGAATCTATTGTATTAAAAAGTTCTTCAAGGTAACTTTGTATTATTACTTACAAGTACATTCATAGAAAAATTTAACATAAACCTTTGAAACATGAAGGGATAAAAGATACAATCTAAATGGAATAGAAGAAAACATTTTTTTTGTGTGTGTGTGATAATAGTGTAATATAACTGTAATTCCTTTCACACAAAAAAATATAGCATTGTCCTGCCCAGAAATAAGACTCCATGTTTTTTGATAGAAACTATAAAAACTTACATTACTCTGTTCTAAATTGAACCATTTAGAAAACCTGCTATAGCAGAATCACACAATTTTTCTCTAAGAATTTAAGTCTTCTATATCTCAAGATACTATTATTGGAAATAATAAAGTATACTATTGTAAGATCCACAAGGTTTGAGATTGCTCTATTCTCATAAGCTAAAAAAGACAATCAGTATGATAATTAGAGCATGTTAATTACCACCAGCAACAAAAATGCAAATGATATACAGGAGGAAATTAACAGCAGTTACTGCTCAATATTGCATGACTTTCCATTAAGAATAATATGAGGAGTTGTTAAATTATAGAAAATGAGAATAATGAGCCTAGAATATTAAAGAGCTTTAGGTTTCCTGTCTGGCAGAGGAGGAAATCATTAGGAATGATTCTAAGCAAGTATTACATTCTGTGTGTGTGTTCAGCACGCTTGTTGAGTACAATGGGGAAATATTCATGTATGCTTTTGTTTTTACAAGATAAAACAAGACCTGGTATTCTGGCTCAGGTAGAAGCAGTTCAGGAATCTTTCCTGAACACTACATTTGGCAAAATCAGTTAACACCATTTCACCCTTTCCTTTAAAAATGTGGAACTGATGAAACAGTGGATATTAGTTGTAAGAGTCCCAGAACCATCTGAAAAATTGGGAGAGTCTGTAATTACAAATCATTTAAAAGAAAGAAAAACAATTATATGACTAAGATTCAGGTAAAACAGCCCTGGCTGATTTGGCTCAGTGGATAGAGCATCAGCCTGCAGACTGAAGGGTCCCAGGTTCAATGCTGGTCAAGGGCATGTACCTCTGTTGCAGGCTCCTCCCTGGCCCCAGCCCTGTTAGGGACATGTGCAGGAAGCTGCCAGTGGATGTGTTTCTCTCACATTGATATTTTTCTTTGTATTTTTCTCTTCCACTCTCTCTAAAAATTAATGGGAAAATATCCTTGGGTAAGGATTTTAAAAAAAAGATACAGGTAACACATAAATACGGTAAGAAACTAAAAAACCTAACTTTTTTACATGTGCTACAAAGAAAAAGTCATAATAACTTTCTTTTGGAAAGTTTTAATATGAAAGGAAACTGCATTATAATATACCACCTAATGTGCCATAATCACTACATAATTAAGAATGTCAAATGTGCTATAAATACAGCAGGAATGAAACCTAGAAAGTTTGATAATAAAATACATTTGAAAGAATACATAATTATATAATATCCCCTAAATTCTATCAAGAATAATCTGTTCCTAAAGAGAAAATTATATTAATTTATTCAAGCCAGAGGAACATAATTTAGTATACTAATAAACTGAATGCAAATCAAAATTATTGTTCTAGAGGAAAAGAAGAGAGAACAAGGACAAAACAGAATATTTTCAACATATTTAGGTTTTAATTTACAATTTTTAACAATTAATCGGATATATTAGTATAAGTTCATCTTGATTTGTGCTACAGAATGTAGAGTCCATATAATTTGATCTAATTTAACTACTTTACTTTTTTGTATTTTTAATCTAAGATCTTTATTTAAAGTTTTATTTTTCTGAAATTTCCATTGTGACATTAATAGCCATTCAATGTTCTTTTTCCATTTTATCTGAAATCATGACCATTAAATGTCCTGGGTAATAGATGCATTTTTTTTTATCCATGGAGCAGAGTTTGACATTTAACTTTTCATACCATTCAGGGAGCTTTAGTTCCCTTATGAAAATATTTCTCCTTTTCCAAACACTGCCAGTTTATTTTATTTTTTTCTAATAAAGTATTTTGTTATTATCATACTCTCCTCCTTTACTTGATTGTCCTATTATCATCTATTTTCTACAATCTGGCCTTGTGGCTTCATTTTTGGGAAGACATTTTAAAAACATCCTGGTAAGTACCACACCAGTTAGACTATGCCATACAAAATTATTGGCATAAATAGACATATCCTAGCTAAATACAAGCTGTTGCTACATATAAGCAAGCTTAGCTATTGCATAATATCATTGCTCTCTAGGTAGGCAATTCATTTCTTTGGAAATATCTCTGAAAGAGACCTTTAAATGATTATTTCTCAGTAAATATTTATTTTACTACTTAGTGCCTTGTTGTTGTTATTGTTTCACCATAGAAAGTTTGAAAAAACATTTTCTCTGAAATTAATATCATACTATTTCAAAACTATAGAATCCATGTCAGCTTTTTCATCAAAATACAGACAAATAGGAATGAGGAGTTATTCTTCCCAAATGTTCCTCATGGTTGGTAAATCTCAGAAGAATAACGGGGACTGACTCAGCTCAGCGTCTTCCCTCTGGGGATCAGTTTCCAAAGGAAATCTTCAAGGGAAGGGAACAGTAATTGTGGAGAGAGAAAAGAGACATGGGAAAAGGGAGAAAGACAGTGCAAGATCAATGCTAACATGGTGGTGAGCAGAGCCAGTTAGAATGAGAAAGTTCTACCAGTGATGCCTAAAATCCGAAATAGATCCAGAGACATAGAAGCCTGGAACAGACGGTTGAATCTCAGAGGGAAGGTGGGGGTGGGGGACAACCAAAGAACTTATATGCATGTATGCATAACCCATGGACACAGACAAGAGTGTGGTGAAGGCCTGGGTTGGGGGCGGGAGGGCAGATGCTGGCTAGAAGGGGTCAATGGGGAAAATAAGAGGACATCTGTAATTCTTTCAACAATAAAGATAAAAAACTTTAAAAAAAGATAAAGTCCAATATTTTCTGACTTTGTAAAAATCATCTATTAGATGATATGGCAATATAACCTGCTTCTATACACATAGTCCTTCAATAAATTCTGCCACATATCAAACCAAACCAAATCCAAACAAAAATATAGGCAGATAGGATCCTGAGGAAGAGCAAGACTCTCCCTAATCTTTTCCGTTTTCTACTCAAAATCATTAAGATTATGTGATAATCTCCTTTTGTGAACACACATCAAGCAATAAGACAAGTTTTATTGGTAAGAAATTGGATGGATACAGTCATGAGTCCTCTTCCTCACTACTGCAAATTGTCACAGCCGAATCAGTCATGACCTGCACGTAATGTAACAACCTCCAAAATGAAGAAGCTACAGGAGACGTTCTTATGATTATATTGAACTTTGAGTTGCTGAAGTAGATAGGGGTCCTCTCATGAGAAGCACCTCAAAGGATAGATGGAAATAAAACCATAGAATCACCTAAAACCCATGATTTTACATAAACAATCATTGCTCATTCTGATAAGTAGAACAAGTTTTGAAAAATGAAGTTTGAAACCAATTTATAGTATATTGAAGTGTCCTCAAATGATGCAATTTTGCAGATATAAAAATGAATAATAACATGAATGGCATCAAAAATAAAAATTAAAAAAAAACTTTGGTTTTTTTGCTCCAAATCACTTGCTATTCTTTCCACAACACCATGCTGCCATTCAAATCATTGACATAAACAAACATTCTTATTTTCTACAACCTGTAGTTTACAGAGCCCTTTCATGCCCATTATAATCATTAAATCTATTTATGATGCTACAAGGGCTGCATTCCTTTCCCAGTTACATATAAGAAAGTTGGTAGCATCTAAGAGACTGGTGCAATAGTGGCATGGCTCTAACAATACTTTAATTATAGTCTTTTTTTTTTACAATATCACAGAATTTATATACAGCAGATATCTGGTCTTTCATTTATTTAATAAATACTCATCACCTAACAAGTGCTAGTCTCATGAGATACATTGAGAGACAAAACAAAAAGTTTTCTGCTTTCATGCAATACACAAATTTTGGAAGGAAGTTTTTTTGGGGAAAGAAAGGGCAGTAAAATGAAAAAAAAAATCAGAACAAGAATAACATAGGTGTGGGGCAGTGTGCCTATTTCTACCTTTTATATGGGCACTACTTATGGAGGACCCCGATTTATTATCACTCCCCACTTAAACCCAACCCTGAGTCTAGAGAGAATTGTTGCTGTTTCTAGCAGAATACTTTCTTATCTCTCTGTGTCTTTGCAAGAATATCTGAGTATACGTATTTTTCTTTCTTTCCATAGTTAATCTTACTTTTCTTTAAAGACACAACTTAGTGATAATGTTCTCTAGGAAGCTGATCATCTTTCTAACCTGAATGCCTACTCTTTTATCTTTCCTTAGTTACAAATTTATGCCTATTAAATGAAATGCTATAACTTACTTTTCTCATAAGCTTACTCGTTTATTTTCCACTTTTACTATATGACATCATTGACTAAAAGGTTGTATTTGTACCAGCATAGTGATAGGGACCCAGTAAGTTTTGGTTACTCAGTTGAATGCTAGCAGAGTTTTAATGTGTTGGTTATTATAGTGATTGCCCCAATCCAACAGTTATAAAATTACCTGAAATTTTTAATAGAAATGTCCTTGTAAACATAAACTTTATGAAGTAGAATGCTCTGTGAAAAATATTTTTTATCATTTTAAATAATTCCAAAGGATTTTGATGATCAGTGTGATTGAGGAATCACTAATCTATTGGACAATTCTTTTCCCAGTTACATATAAGAAAATTGGTAGAATTTAAGAGACTGGTACAATAGTGGCATGGCTCTAACACCCAACACTTTTTAGCTTAGAAACCATTAACATATTCCATTTTATTGGTAAGTCTGACATAAAAATGATAATAATACATTACATAAAAAACTGAACAATAAGAAAATAAACAATCTGATTTAAAAATGGACAAAATTTCTCAACAGACACCTCACCAAAGAAGATATACAGGTGGCAAATAAGCATATAAAAGAAATCTCTGCACTGTACATCATTAGGGAATTGCGAGATAAAACAACATGAGATACAACTATACACTTATTAAAATGACTAAAATCTGAGACCCTAACAACAACAAATGCTGTTAAGGTTTGGAGTAACAGAAACTTGCATTCATTGATAGTGAGAAAGCTAAATGGTACAGCCACTTTAGAAGGCAGTTTGGCAGTTGCTTGCAAAATTAAACGTACTCTTGCCATATGATTTAACAAATGCATGCCTTGGTATTTATCCAAATGAGTTGAAAACTTATTTCCATGCAAAATCTTGCACATGGGATGTATATAGCGGCTTCATTCAGAATTGTCAAACTTTGGAAATAACTAAGATGTTCTTCAGTCTGTGAGTGTCTAAATAAACTTTGGTACATCCAGACAATGAAATATTATTCAGCACAAAAAAGAAACAAGTTATCAAGCTACAAAAGACATGCAGGAACTTTATATGCATATTACTAAGTGAAAGAAAACAATCTGAAAAGGCTACATACTGTATGACTCCAACTATATAACATTATGGAAAAGGCAAAACCATGGAGAGAGTGAAAATATCTGTCATTCTCAGGGGTTGGGGGCAGGTAGGGATGAATTGGTAAAATACTTGGGGTTCTTAGGACAGTGAAACTATTACATCTGATACTATAATGGTGAGTGCATGTCATTATATTTGTCAAAACACAGAATGCACAACATCAAGAGTGACCCCTATTGTAAATTACTTCGAATGATAATGATGTGCAAGTAGTAACAGTTGTAACCAATGCACCGCTCTGGTGGAGGATGTGATGGTGAAGAGGCTCTGTGTGAGGGGCGGCAGTGGGTATATGGGGAATCTCTTTACTTCCTGCTTAATTTTAATTTGAACTTCAAATTTCTCTGAAAAATAAAGTCTATTAAAATATCTAAATAATCCCAAGAAGGAAAAAAATAAAAATACACAGAATAAAATAAAATTCAACTGACTTTCCTGTCAGACTAGGATGTCATATTTGAATGGATATTATGCCATCCAACAAAGGCTGTATCAGCGAAACAAAAGCTTATGAAAATGCCACCAGAAGTAACTCTTAAAGCTTCGATTTTTAATAAGATTTGGTGTACATCTCACATAAGAATTAGATTAGTATTTTACAGTCCCCCTATTATTTTATTCTCTTAGAATTTTTCATTGTGATTTTCCACTTTGTTTTACATGCATAGCCATCAACTTTTGGATGTTTCAAAAAATCCAGTACATCAGTATAATATTTGATTTGCCACTAAAGAAAATATTTAAATCACTGTCATTGTATCTAGAATATATAAAATTATAATTAAAGGAAAAAATAAAGCAATGAAAATAGGTAAATTTTGAACACACGTTTCACAAATGAAAATATAATAGTGGCTAATGACTATATGAAAAGATAGCAAGATTCTGAATCATGAGGAAAATGCTACTTTAAGCCACAGTGATAAACTACTTCACACTATATATATTTTCATCTTCTCTATAGTCTCATCTTCTCTCCTTCACTGATTACTTTATTGACTTATTGAAATCTCATTTATTCTTCAAGTTTCACCTCCAATTAATTAGAAGTCTTTTCCCATGCCGCTAAAATGTATCTCTTTCTCCTCTATACTATAAATCTACAGGACTATTAAAAATCTTCATATAACCGGTATGAGAATTCTACTTGAATTACAGTGTGATACTGGCTATATTCCTGAGTAAATTTTGAGATCCATGAAGATCATGATCTTATAAGAGTCCATAATTTTGTTTATTTATGGTTAAATCAATTTATTCTCTCTTTGCTCCATGTGATGTCCATTGGAATTATCTGTTAGTCTTATTTAAATTATTGAAGCCTTGACCTCACACCAGGCTATTAACCTCTCTAAGGAGTGTTGTGGGGATTTGGATTTTAATCACTATCTTTGTATATTGTTTGGCCACTGGATTTTATAACCAATGCTCAAGCCAATTCCCCATCTCTTTGGTGATTTATGTACCATACTTAATACCAAAGGTATAGTTCAAATTTTATTTCTAAATAATAGTAGTCTTCACATGTAGCATTTACTATGTATCCAATACAATGATTGTATATATTAACTAATTGAAACTTCACAATAATTCACGGAAGTGGTTTCTATTGTTACCCACATTTTATAGATGGAGGGAAAAAATTAGAAAGCATGAAGTAACTTGCAAAAGATCATATAGTTTTTAAATCCTACTATAGTCTGTTCTTATATATTAACTGATATTTCTTCTAGTACATAAATTGTATGACTGATAGGTGACAGATAGATTATAATACCTGAAATGTGAAAATGTGATCAAAGTTATCACAGAACAAATAAAAGTCATAAAGTGTCAGATACTCACATGAAAAACAAACACACCTCTTTAGTCTTTTAGCTGGTCATATGTAGCAAACACTTCTTAGCAATAGAAACCACATTCATATATAACCAACCCAAACTGCTAGTTTATGTAAATTAGGTGTTTACTATAATCAATATTCTTAAGAAACTGTCTGTCTCTGAGGAAATAAATATATCTGAGAATTAGGCCTAAAATATTTCTCACTTTTAATAGTGTCTATATTCATTAAACCAGATAAAATTATAAAGAAAAACTTTATGATAAATCTTACTCATTAATTTGAAAATTTCAATTTTGTGAACCCTATTTCAGATTTCTTTTAATGTCTGATTCTGGATATGTAAAGTATTTAATGTTTAATGAATGTTAAAGAAAACGATCATATTATTCAGTAGCTTGTCTGAAGATATAATGTAATCCAAAGGGAGTGTCATGTACTTTTTTATTACTGTATAGTAATTGTATATTGGTAAAACAATTATAGTTAACTGCAGGTTGAAGGTATTTTATCATATTCTATAGGGAAAACATGTTATATGCATTATCTAATGAAACCCTCAAAAGAAAAGAAAGTAGGTATTATTTAGGGATGGATGTACCAAGACTCAGAAAGTGACTTCCCATGCACAAGTAATTTTCAGATTTTTGAAAAATAAAAAGTATTTCTTTTGAAAATAAAAAAATACAATCCTTCTAAAATAAACTATTTAAATGATAGATCTATCCTATATACTAAAATTCTAATATGCAAATCAACTGAACAGTGGAATGACCAGTCACTATGATGTGCACTGACCACCAGGGGGCAGACCTTAATGCAGAAGCTGCCCCCTGGCGGTCAGTGTGCTCCCACAGGGGAAGCACCACTCAGCCAGAAGCCGGGCTCACCTCCGCGGCAGCACTAAGGATGTCCAACTGCCAGCTTAGGCCCACTCCCTGCAGGCTGGGCTAAGGGACCCCCCTGAGGACACAAATTTCATGCACCAGGACTCTAGTAGATAGATATATAGAAAGATGTATAAGTAGATGTGTCTATTTATAAATGTGCATATATACAGTAAGTCCTAACTTAACATCTTCAATAGGTTCTTGGAAACTGAAACTTTAAGTGAAACGACTTGTAACAAAACCAATTTTACCACAGGCTAATTGCCCTAAACAAGAGTTAAGTTCCTACAGCATATTTCTGGTCACAAAGACATCAGCCAATCACTTCTAATAAATATGAGCTATGTACACATTTAAGAAATAGTAATAAAAACAAGTAAGATAATGACTTTCCAACCTGCTTATTCCAGTTCAGGGTGATGGGTGGCCAGAATCTCTCCTCACCGTTCAGGGACAATGGGGAGCCCACTCTGGTCAGGACACCCTGGCCCTTCCATGGCAGGGCCATTCCCACCTATCCCACACTCACTCAGACTTGGACAATTCAGACAGGTGTGCCAATTCATGACGGGTGCACATCTTTGGGATGTGGGAGAAAACCGAGTGAGTCCCAGTGAAAAGCCATGCAGACATGAGAAAAATGTACAAGCTCCACAAAAACAGTGGCCCTGGCCAGAATTCTATTTTATTTTTCTCATCTACACTAATAAAAGAGAAAGAAGCTAATTGACCGTACCTTAGCTACGCCCAAGCCATGCCCACCAGCCAATCAGAGTGACTATATGCAAATTAACCCAACCAAGATGGTGGCTGGCAGCCACAGAGCTGGAGCAAGCAGGAGGCTTGGTTGCCCCGGCGATGGAGGAAGCCAAGCTTCCCCGCTAGCCCTGGCCGGCTGTGGCCTCTGCAAAAGGCAACAAAGTTTCAATTATAGAAGCTAAATAAACCCCAGATCCCTGGTTCTAGCCAGCCTCCACTGGGAGCTTGGGTGGCTGGGGGCTGTGGCCAGCCTGCAAACAGCCATCAGCACCTCACCCGGGCTGGCAACACCCTCATGGGGTAAGGGTCCCCGCTGAGGGGCTTGGCCAGCCTGCAAATAGCCATCAGCCCCTCAACCAGTCTGGACAGGAACCCCAGCGGGGACCCCTACCCTGAAGGGGCTGTGGCCAGCCTTCAAACAGCCATCAGCCACTCACCCAGGCTGGCCAGGCACCCCAGCGGGGACCCCCACCCTGAAGGGGTGTAGCCACTGTGAAAACGGCCCTCAGCCCCTCACCCATGCTGGCCAGGCACCCCAGCGGGAACCCCACCCTGATCTGGGCCTCCCTTCAGGGCAAACCAGATGCCCCCCTCCCGTGCACCAGGCCTCTATCCTATATAGTAAAAGGGTAATATGCAAACTGACCCTAATAGCAGAAAGACTGGGAATGACTGGTCACTATGACACACACTGACCACCAGGGGCCAGACGCTCACTGCAGGAGCTGCCCCCTGGTGGTCAGTGCACTCCCTCAGGGGGAGCTCTGCTCAGCCACAAGCCAGGCTGATGGCTGCCAGTACAGCGGTGGTGGTGGGAGCCTCTCCTGCCTACTCAGCAGCACTAAGGATGTCCGACTGCAGCTAGGCCTGCTCCCTGCTGGCAAGTGGACATCCCCCGATGGCTCCCAGGCTGCCAGAGGGATGTCTGACTGCCAGCTTAGGCCAGATTTCCCCGGGAGCGGGCCCATGCCAGCAGGTGGTCATTCCCCCAGGGGTCCCAGACTGCAAGAGGGCACAGGCAGGGCTGAAGGACCCTCCCAAGTGCACATATTTTGTGCACCGGGCCTCTAGTCAACATTATAATAAAATTACATTATTTGAGGGCATGCGTCATATGCACTATACGATGCATATGTATACACAGATACTTTATATATATATCACAGAAATATCATTTTCATCCAATATTTATTAATGCTTATAGGAGAGCATCTTAGTATCTGTATTTCATACATGAAGATCAGCCTCACTCATTTATTCATTAAACACACTTTTATTGGTTGCCTCCTGGATGCACACAAAACTCTATTTGTTGAAGATATACAGGCTGAACTTCTTGGGAGGAAACAAAATAATAGAATTAAAATTAGACCTTGTTGCGTGGTGGAGAGGAAAAAAAAAGGATTCTTTACATACATTTGACAACCAAGCTGGCAGGACTCTCCAAGGGGATGACATTGAGGCTCACGCCCTATCCTTATAATGAAAGCATAATATGCAAATTGTCCCCTCAACTGAGAGTTCATCTGGGAGTTTGACCAGGGGGTGGAGCCAGCCAGGGGAAGGGAGGGAGGCCCTGACCAGCAGCCACTAGGGACCCTACCAGTGCATGAATTTCGTGCACTCGGCCTCAATTAATGGTATAATGGAAAATCAGGTTTTCATCTCTGACCTGCTGAGAAAAAGACCATTGAAGTTTCTGAAGTAGAAATATGCCTGCTTTGTGAGTGGACTGAAGAAAAAAACACACACCAAAAAACAAACAAACAAAAAAACACGCTAGCTTTTTTTTTTTTTAAATTTAGTGTACAAGGAAATACAGTTGTCTGCTTTTGTGCAATATTTTCTCCCAGTTGATTTCCTTAATACTAGGCTGATAGAAGGAGGCAATGTCAATTCCAGAAAACTTACCAGTGGGCAAAGGAAAAACAATAAGAATTTGCATTTTCTGTATGTGAAATTGCAAATTTCTCTTAAGGTGGAAAAAATTGTAGATGTTTCAGTTATGTCTATCAAGATAAAATTTAACATATTTATTTAAGCACAACAAAAATGTACTGAATAGCTATTAAATTATAGCCATTTTCAGGGATAGTGTCATAGAGAATCTAACAAACTTTGAAAATATATAACTATGTACGTGGTTAGTCCATGACAAGAGTGGCCAAGAAATACAAGTTTTTGAAAGGGAAAAAGAAAGTGAAAAAGAAGTAATTGTCTGTGGCCTAAGTTTGGATACAGACAACATTGGTACCATAAAATAATCCATTATTTCTTATCAATTTGAACTTGCTGCAACCCTATTTTATTATATAAATAATAATCTTTGCACCAGGGATGCTACAGTACAAATAGGAACACTAAGAAAACAACTCTAAAAATATGTTATTATTCCCATAAAAAAGGACAGGATGGGCACATAAAAGCAGGAATAGAATGAGGACTGACTAGTATCTTTTTCTGAGAAACAGTAGAAGTGCTTAGAGTTTCTGAGATGGAGAGAGTCACATATATAATATGATGACTTGAAGAATAAAAAAGGAAATAGTAGCTGTGAATTCACTCAACTTCAAAATGTCATCCTGAGCACAGAAAGGAGATATCTATAGAAAAGATGACACCGAATATCTGGGAAGACCAGAAACTATTATTAACAGCAAGAGATAACTGTATAACTCTTCTGCTGACCTCAGGCATCAAATCCCGTTTCGATAGCACATTCAGTATTGATGAATATATCTTTCCTTTCATGGGTTACCCTGCCTACAATGTACTTTTGGAGCTTGAGCTAACAAATACCATGAAAATTGAACTTGGAATCTAGGGCATGTTGGACAAATCAATCTTACACAGACACACAGGCTTATTTGCTTACCAGAAAAAAAAATTACATGATTTTATTTCATGGGGCAAAAGTGATCTCTAAATGACTTTTATAAATAGGTCAAGTGGATGAGCATTAGTATCCCTGCCCAACCCCCCGCCCTTTCTTTAGGCTTCAACACAATTGTTATACAGTCTCAAGGAATAGGTTATGCTGGTGTTTTGTTTATCTACTACAATTAGTGTACTCATGAATTCAGATATAAATATGAAGGACTGTAAAGAGAAATATGTTAAAGGGAACAATATGAGAACTGTTAGCATGAGCTTCTGAGACTGCCTAACAAGTTTGATGGTTGAGTTACTTGCATCTGAAAACAGGCAACTTTTGCAGGACACTTACTCTCAATATTTATGGAAATGAAGGGTCTTGCCTGGCCACTGTGCCTCCGTAGTTGAATATCAACTCATGAATCAAAATGTCAGGGTTTGATTCCTGGTCAGGGAATGCCCAGATTGTGGGTGTGCAGGAGGCAGCCAATCAATGATTCTCTCTCATATCTAATGTTTCTATTCCTCTCTCCCTTCCTTTTTTCTGAAATAAGTCAATAAAAAAATATTAAAAAAAAGAATAAATTCAGGGTCTTATATGACGGGAAAAAGATATTAGGCCTTGTGGAGGATTAAAAAGAGAGCACAATCTTTGTACTTATTAATCTACTAGTAGCCCGGTGCACAAAATCTGTGCACTGGGGTAGGGGGAGAAAGGGGCCCCTCAGTCTGGCCTTCACCCTCTCCAATCTGAGACCCCTCAGGGAATGTCCAACTACGTGTTTGTGCCCACACTTTTAACAGATAACAGCTACATTGTTGTTTCTTTCTTATGCTTAAAACCATTGGAATTAGTAGGTATTCAAAGTGTGTATACATTTTGGGGGGACACCCTGTATATCTCTAGTCAGCGGTGAAAGAAACCAACAGCAGATTTGGAACCCCCAGACAGGGAACCTCGCTCACTCCCCACATGTCTCCCCACTTCACTTTCCACCTTCGTGGGCAGCAGGAGAATCAAC